>NC_059401.1:14622109-14928496 GCF_905220565.1 Melitaea cinxia
ATTTTTCTTTTTTCTTTTAATTTCATTATTTAAAAACTTTTCATTCTATAATTACTAAACAAAACCTATATCTATACATATAATAAAATGGTAGGAAAGTCAAAACTGTACATTGAATATTTTTTTAAAAGAATACTTGGGGTGTGATCTACAATCGATACCGAAGCCAAAAATATAGTTTTTAGAATTTTTGTCTGTTTGTCTGTATGTATGTCCGGGATAAACTCAAAAAGTACCGCATGGATTTAGTTCAAATTTGGCACGAATATTATTAAGAAGTCGGGTCAACATATAGGCTGCATATTATCATGCTATCACCTACGGGGAACGAGCAGTGAACCTTTATTTCCTCAACGCATTCTGTAACAACGTATAATCTAACGAAGCATATTTGAATGTTGTTGTTATTATGTTAATAACAATGCTATAAGCTAGCTTCACACTATAAAAATCACGCAATATAAGTAACTAAGCCGATAAACATACTTAAATGAATATAAGTAGACAAGACAATTTTAAAGCAGTGCCATCTATGAGATTTTTCTGTAGATATGAAATGTAAAGAAAAAAACGGGTAAATGAATGTTATTTTAAAAGGTATAATCGTAGGTATTTTTGGTGCTGTATAGCGTTCACGTATACGACGTCGCGGGCAGCAGCTAGTTTTATATATAAAATTATCGTGTCAATAAATATACAAATATGGTGTGAATGTTCCGAAATGGGTGGACAGATTTTTATGAAATTTTATGTGCATATCGGGTAGGTCTGAGAATCGACCAACATCTATTTTTCATATCCCTAAGTTATAGGTAAGTTATTATAGGGGAGAGGGATTAAAGGGGTTAACAACATATATGGCAAAACAACGTTTGCGGGGTCAGCTAGTTACGATTATAACTATCAGTGGGTAGACAATTCACATTAAAATTGCATTTTCTATCTTTTATATTATTTACCTCTACACTTAAAATAAATCTCAATATTTAAATGAATGGTTGGACGTGAAACTACGTCACGTCTTGCATATCACACTCCAGTAAGCATTGCAAGATAACGCAAAAAACCTTAGCATTGTGCTCAGAAAACTGAAGAGAATAACAAAAAGAAAAATTATACGTGGGATCGATATTCTTATTATAACGTGTTAAACTTAGAATAAAAGCAACAAGCGTGTTTTACCATTAAAGTTTACGCTAAAAATACGACTGTTAGGGCCTATCACCAGTTGTGAACAACGCTATCCCACAGACAAAAGTTTTTGAGAGTTCCACTGTAATAATGAGATATTTATATTTGCAAATATGTATCTAAAACTTGTTCTTTATTAATTGAAATGAAACAGGTCCTAATGCCCTATTCTACCTCTTGCTGTTAAATTTTAATCGTAACTTATTTACAGGATAACTTTACACTTTACGGCTTTAACACAGAATACTGACTTTATGTGTTATATAATAAATATCTTTTGTATTTATGTACAAAGCCTTATAATATACATATACTAAAATATTGACTTTGGTTAATGAATTGAATTTGCTTAATGTATATAGTAATATCCAAAAAATAGTAAATTTCTCTTTATATATTCGAGCTTCAAATATTTATTTTTTATGATGTTCTTAGTTATAATAAAGAAAACTAAAAAAATAACATTATTATATCCGAAAATTCGTTTACTTAGCTAGAGAATTAAACTAAGGTCAATAAACTCTACATCTGGTCAATACATACTAAAAATATATTACAAACTCTCTTACTCAACTTAGCTACACAAACGCCTTACTTTCAAAGTAACGGGAAAAGCAAGTAAAATAGGTCGTTATCGGTATCACTGAATATCGACTATGTCTGTAACTATTAGTCATATCGTACGTCGTAAATTGTGCCGCTATGCCCCATATGATGCTAATGCATTGGGTCGCATATTTCACACCTGAGCACAACAATACAATCACTGTTTGGCTTTTAAAGTATAAATAGAAGTTTTACTTGTGCGAATATTCTGGTAAATTGTAAACGAAATTGCATCTTTACAAAAATATATATATATATATATATATACTAGCTGACCCCGCAAAGGGGTTTTACCATATGTTATTAAAACCCATACCCCCCCTCCCCTCTTATTAACTCAAAAATAAGTCACCAGATCTCAATCAAATTTAAATGAGAGACATGTGACAAGCACCAGATTTCTATAAAAAAAAGATTCATCAAAATCGATCGACCCGGTAAAAAGTTCTGAGGTAACATACATTAAAAATTACGGTGGAAATGAGAATCTCCTTATTTTGGAAGTTGATTAAAAAATAATATTAAAGCCCCTAAAACAATCTAGTCTGGCTGTCTGTATATTTTTCTTACCATGCAAAAACTACTACATAATATTTACTTATGATCATCATCTGTTACAAGCAAAAAATTCTTCTATGTATATCAATTATGGATCAACAAAAAATATTAACAAATTGCAACAGTGAGTTATGAGGAAGCGTTTCAAGTTTTTATCCTTACTGGGATTAAATATTAGTAAACAAAAACGCGCAACTACAAGATATCTAAAAGAGAATGTACGCCTTATTTTCACTAGGTATAGATGCCACGTTAGCAAAATTAGGAGGTAGGTGATTTTTCCAAAATAGTTAACCAATCAAAAATTTAAAAAAATTGAGTCTCAGAGTAAGATTATATACTTTAGCATAGTTGACAGTTACTCTGCTTTTCACTACCGAGACTTCGATTTTTTCCCAGAGTCCGAGTGTTATATTTAAATACTAGCTGTGCCCGCGACTTCATCCGCATAGAATTTAATAAAAGGTATTGTTCAGTTCGCAGTTATAAAATAAATAAATTTCTAAAATAAAAGTAGCCTAAATTACTTCTTACTACATCAGTTATCTGCCAGTGAAAGTACCATCAAAATCGATCCAGCCGTTTCAGAGATTAGCCGGAACAACAGACAGACAGACAGACACATAAATTGTAAAAAATTTAATTTTAGTATATGTACCGTGTATACATCAATATACATTTACTAAAAAGCGCTTATTTTAATATTACAAACAGACACCCCAATTTTATTTATTTTTTATGTTATTTGAAATACAGGCATTAAGTTTCTATACCTTTAAGACAGACGACCGTGTGTGTAAATAAAATAAGTAGGTAAGTAAATCCGAAATACCAGGGACCCAAAACATTGCAGGAACACACATGTTAAAGATTTTGTTTTAGTTCTCGTTCACAACTTTAGTAACAATGAAAATTTAAATATATGTATGTGTATAATATATATGTCATACCGGAGCATGCGCGATTTCTCCATTCCCCTGCGGCACTGGTTCAATCTTCTCCCCCTCGCCTACCACCTTCTCCTCCTTTTTATGGTGATGATGGTGTTTCTTCTTGTTCTTTATTATTATTTTGTTCTTCAGAAAAGATGGTGGTGGTAACTCCCCTCCTGTTCAATAAGAATAGGTTAAAGATGTTTTTTAATTATCTCACAACAAACTTCTGAAAGTGAATTTATCTTTTATGATATAAAATATAGTAGAGTAGAGATTAAGGACGTTACGTCAAATTAAAACTAAAATTATTAGTTAAGACGAAAACGTTAACTTCGAAACCATTAAAATTTATTCCTTAAATCATTATACTAGTGATAAAACCTACGGGTTCGTCTTCTTCAAATTTCAATTTCATAGTTCGCATCCGTACCTACAAAAGACACACATTACTTCTCACAACTTCTTTATTAATCCATTCATTTATTTCCATACCATAGTGACACATTTATTCTTATTCTAAAATCACATACTATTATGTATATCAAAGCAATAATACGCGCGTAAGAAGTAATACTTCATTGGCTAGCTAAGATCACGGTGCTAACTTCAGGGTGTCGGTTTTTTTCGTGACGGTGTGCGCATGCATCGAAAAAATTTACTTATTCTTTGACGTAAAAAAAATTCAACTCAAATATGCACTCATGTTTCAATTAGTATAACACTCTAAAGGCTTTTTATAAGGCTGGAACGCGTTGTAAGTGCGACGAGTTTTACAACATTTGCGTATCGTTTGATATAAAACTATTTACGGAGAATACGACGCTTCCTAACGATAAAATAGCAAAGAAAGCGTTCTCCTTGGAAAATGTTTTGTAATTTTCATGCTGTACTTTACGGTGACACTTATGAAGCGTTTTAACTTTTAACGTATGAACTATTTAGGTGTATGGTTTTTTTTTGTTTTTTCGCTTTTAAAAATCCAATTTTTGATTTTCGAAAAACTGTTTGTATTCACAGAGCTCTTTACTGTATTAAATGTATTTTTTTAACTGACTTCAAAAACTTGTATGTTCGGGGATAACTTCGTCGTTTATGAACCGATTTTGATAATTTCTTTTTTGTTGGAAAGCAGATATCCCAAGTGTGGTACCATAATAAGGAAACCAGGATCTGATGATGGGATCTCAGAGAAATCGAGGGAAACCCTTGAAAATCGTAATTGCGACTAGTGCGTTTGTTCATTTTTTTCGTTTACTTACGTTGTATTACTTGTCGATGTAATTGAAGTCGGTTTTTTTCGTTTGCGAGCAAACACAATCATACTATTTTGTTTAAAATAGTACTTATTCTTATATAACCTTGTTTGTAGTAAAAACTAGCTGACCCAAGAGTGGAGCTTAATTTCCGAAACTCCTTTGATACAAATATCTTTATATATTTTAATTATTTTCCAGTTTTTTCCACAATATCACTCTACAGCCTCTGGGAGGAATTTTAAAACAAACATTATATGTACTTAGATACACCTCTGTGCTTGTCAGAACTATATATTACGTCACAAGTTACGGATGAAGGCATCAAGAAAATGTGACAGGGGAGTAGGGAGACGTGACATAGCATAAAAAGCATGAAAGAACTTGGACAGTTGAAATGTAAAACAACAAAATATGCGTCATAAAGTATTTTAGGGACTTAAATATTTGAACGTAAGTCAAATGTGGAATGAAAATACGAAAGGAAGCTACGGGTGACAACCAAAACGAAAGAATATAATTTTAAAATAAAATGTATGGTTTTTTAAAAGAATTAATCTATACAAACAAATAAAATTGGATTGTCTGTTTGTAATATTAAAATAACCGCTTTTTACTAAATGCATATGTGGATACACGGTACATATAACACAATAACATTTTTTACAATTTTTGTCTGTCGGTCTGTCTTTCTGTTTGTTCCATCTCATTTCTGAAATGGCTGGACAGATTTTGATAGGACTTTTACTAGCAGATAGCTGATGTAATAAGGAATAACTTAGGCTAATTTTATTTTAGAAATTTATTTATTTTGTACCTCTGAGAACTAAATAATATTATTTTAAATTTTATGCGAAGTCGCGGGCATAAGCTAGTATTGAAATAAAATTATAGGAAGTGGCATACTAACAAACATATATGTAAGCCTACGCAACAAAAGCAAAATCATCTATGATAGGGATGTAACGGAGACAATTTTATCGAAACCGAAGTCGAAGTGGAAGTTTTTAAATTCGATTTATCAGTCAAAACGGAGTAGCACATATCTGAAGGGGTAGCACAGAAAAAATGTTTTACTTGAGAAAAGAAAAACCTTATATGGTGAACTATTTTAATTTATAATTTAGGAAAAGGCATATTATCCTAAACACGGGTTGTTGTAATAACCCACATAGGTTACTCGTAAGAAGAAGAAATGTTTTAACAACCCTCAGTAGGATTTTATTCTGTGTCGGGTTCTCGGAAATACACACAAAACCAAGCACAAAGCACTAGAGTACGACATACATCTATATGGCCAATTCAAATGTACTGCCAGTACAACAGACAGACATACCGTTGTGATAACGCGTCGTCAAGAAATCTAATAACCTTTCAGGCAATCAAAACTAATAAGATATGTAGTTCGATTAATTATCATCAAGTAATGTCATTAATTCAATTCTAATCTTTTCTTTAATCACTTCATTTAGAAAATTCGTTTTACAGCGTGGGGCCAGCTACTGCTCAGAAATTGTTTGATTAAAAGTCTCCAAATCTTGGATTGAATATGTCGATGGTAAATTTTACTTTTATTTTTAAATTTTTCGTTTTTGTCTCGTTTACTTTCTTCTATATGTTATGTATGCTTTAGACCTAGGGTGTGTATTAATGAAATTCTAAGGACGAAGAACGAAGAGCGATGATGGATTGTGTGAGTGAGGATATGAGAAAGAAAGGAGTAAGTGCTAAAGTGACGAATAATAGAATAACGAATAATGGAAGAGGAAAACATGCGTGCCGACCCTACATAAGTGGGATAAGGGCAGGAAGATGATGTGTGTATTAATGAAATTACTGATGAGATGCTAGTTTTATTATAACTCATATTTCTTAAACCTACAATCTCTGAATCAAATCAACTAATCGCTTCAAAAGATAAGTCGTAGGCTTTTTAGTATAACTATTTGCTATAATTCGGCCTTCGATGAAAATTTCCGATTTAAAAGTTTAGAAACCGAAGTCGGAACAGTAGCTGTAATAGAAACCGGAAGTTCCGACTTATCGGAGTCGGAGCCCGTTATATCGTTAATCTATGATATCTTAGTACTAGTGAGGGCGTTTAATTTAATAATAATAAACAATAATAAAATCGCACATTACACAATTTCATTTACGCTCAAAAGTAACAAATTACATAGTGCAAGGGCGACCTTACTCCCGATAGTGATATCTCACAGTCCCTTACATAAATAAAGAAGGAAATAATAATAATAATATTACATAAGGAAATCATTTTACATCAAATAAGCAGCAAACCGTGCACAGAGCTCTCAACAAAATTGGAATAGAATAGAAAAAGTATTTATATCGTGAGAAACTTTATAAAAAATAACAAAAATACAAAAACTTAAGCTAAAAAGTATAAAGAACTACAAATTGGATAATTAAATGAATAAATATGATTCTTCACTTACAATCGTATGTTAATGTATGTGTTACAGGTAAAAGCCGAATTATTTACATACATTTTTTTTTTGTTGTAATAAATATGCATACAAATAATATATTACACCTGGACCAATGGCAGAAATCGATCTTATAACCCTTGGAGTTTAAATCAAGGTAACCTACTTGCGACAACGGGCTAGTGAAAAGTCAATATTAGTTGTTATTAATTCGCATTTTCGTTACAACCACAAAACACTAATGATTATTTAAATTAAATATATTAAAAATGAAAATCCTATTAACACACCTCTCAATTAATTAAACATTTTAACCTAATTAGATTTCACATAGTACAATATTAAAATATTAATTCATTTTAATAGATCATATTAACGAAAAAGAAATTAAAATAAAACTCGTTACGACAAATGTTAAAATATGCAAATCGTATTTCGCTAAGAGACGGCTATTTTGGAAATTAATAAATTGTAAACAAGATTTATTAGAAGGTCTTTCAAATTAGCACCTGTGTTACAAGCTTCTGATGTAAATTTTGTTTGTATTGAATTTATTAAACGTTGAAGTTAGTAAAATATTCCTAATTTATGGTAATTTAAAACAAACGGCACAAATAGTTAATTTTTCCTAAAAGTACGTAATAATATTTGTACAAAAAAAAATAAGGTAATAATAGTAAGAGGAGTCTATAATTATATATTTCCTATTTACATTGTCACTTGTTTGTGAATACCTAATTATTAACTAAAGCGGCATATTAGTGAATCAAAACGGAACGGTAGCGTTCATCAATTGTAACACAATAATTACTTTACCTACATATTAAACTATGATACAAATAAATTCTACTTTAATATCTTAAATATATATATGTAACACATCGTACATATTATATGTAACATATAATATGTACAATGACGCGTTGCCCTAGCTGTCGCGGCTTTGATCCCCGTAGATGGCATACAGATGTTTGCCGTGGTCTGGGCGTTTGTGCTTGTGTATTGTGTTTCCGGACCTCTGACACAGAAGTCAATCCTAATGGAAGCCGTTGAGTGGTGGCGTTTTATTTTAATAACGTCACATGCCACGGTGTAATTATATGACCAAGAATAAGAATGATTATTCACTGTGACTTATGATTAATTTGCCGTGACATCAACGTTATCATGTAGTTAAATGAATATAAGCCTATTTTTATATTACGTCAGTTAAGGATCCCATCTTGTCCTTTAAGGCTTTTAAGCTAACTTGCATCTATGTTTATAAGTAAAATACAAGTGATCTTAAGTTATAAGTCTTCAAGTTTTATGTCTTAGACACCGCCTGGTATAAAAATATTGCGATTAATTTATTTAATAATAGATTCGCACGCGTGTAATGCTGATACTAAATATAAAATAAATATAATATATAATATATGCGCAAAATAATGTGTTTATTCACGATATCACATTAGAAGCCTCTAAAACTATCAGTCTTCCTCTACTATATTATGCATGTATTATACATATAGACCTTGCTCTGGAATCACTCTATTTACTAAAGAAAACCGCATCAAAATCCGTTACGTGGTTTTAAAAATCTAAGCATACAGACAGCGGGAAGCGACTTTGTTTTATACTGTGTAGTGGATATGGTTAAGTTCGAGCAAACAGCTGTTTTATATATATTATACGTGATCAGTATTTTTTTCTTATTTAAGCCAAATTACTTTTTTAATATACAATCTTAATTTCCCTAAACACAATAGTGTAACAAGCAATTCAGAAGAAGTCGCTTATGCGTAATTACAATTATATTATTTGGGCTTTATTTCCTTTTTCACGGTTCCAGCTGTTATCTTTGTTATGTATTAAAATAAAGCCTGTCACTCAGTGACAAAGTAGCATTATTCTACTGAAAGAATTTTTAAATCGACTACCAATCTTTATAATATCTAACGTGAAGCAAAAACTTTGTAACCCTTATTACTTAAGCACTTTAAGCCTGTGGACATAACTTTATTTATAAAAAAAATAAAAAAAAACCCTTATTACTAAAATTGCGCGGACTAAGGAGTATGAAATTTCGTTCAGGTTTAGTTTATATAGAGATGGGAGTGCAGAATGCTAATTTTTATTTATTATGCGTAAAAATACATTAAATCAATATAAAAAAAAACATTACACACACTAACATGTATTTGATACACACACACACATGCATATATGTCTTTTGTTTATTGTTAGTCTGTGGCTAAATTATGGTCGAGGTTCGACGATTTGGCGACCACTAGTTAATATAGATATGTATCGTCTCGTAGATCCTATACTTCATAAAACAAACAAATACCATTAACCACTGCATCTTGTATAAGCAAACCGTCCCTATTAATACGACGCAGGCTGCCCGGTGAGTCAGTGCTTGATCAGACGCCAGCTCAAACACGTCACCTTCGAAGAAAATGAGGTTTAATGGCATTCGAGATTGATTTCTATTATTAGACATGTCGCACCTTCGATGTTTGAGTCTAATTAAAGTCATTCCGAAGCGAGTGAGGTCAAGTGCGGAGTCAGACTGTTTAACAAGCTGTTCAACTCCGACCACGAAATATTAGGACGCAGCTATTTCAATAACGGCGTAACACGGCGGAAAAAACAATAAAAAAAAATAATTGCAAATTAACAATAGAATGCTTAAGTTTATTTAATATATTTCGCTTCTAAATACTTACTAGTTAGATAGATAGTTACTGATTATTCTTTCATAACAAATCCCGATAAAAAATATTACACATAAAATATTAGGCACGTGTAAGGCAATTACATTTAGAAAGATCCGATCAAAAGATCTTTAATCACAGAAAGGCAATTGCTTCAAAAATATAATCACCGCTAACTTCTGAGAATAATTATTATACATTAATTTCCTCAGAAGTATTTAAAATATTAAAAGAAAACGCGACCATAAAAAAAAAAATATTTAGGGACTCGGAAAATATGGAGAAATAATCTTTTTTTCTTTACAAAATAAGTTAGTTAATGAAATTTGATATAATGATGTAACTTTTATCTGTTTTGATGAATTCAAAGTGTGTGTACAGCGTCCCGCCGAAGTTATGAAATAAATTGGAAAAGTTACCAACTCGAATGACTTGGGTTATAAAAATAAAAAAATAAAAAAAATATGGTTATAAAAATATGGGTAAGTAATTACTGGCAGACACGAAAAAAAAACTTCTTCTTAAACGTTTTATTTTTTATTACTAATTGTTTGGCTTTTATTTGTTTCTTTCTTAAATGGAATTTTGTTTAATTTCTATCTGTTTTGTTAAGTCCTGTGAATGTATCTATACGAAAGTTTATGAATTACACATAGGATACCTTTTTTCTCAACATTCCTACGAGTTTGGGAAATTTTGCGAATGGAACCACGAGAAGCAGCTTGAGACTGATTTTTTATACAACTAGGTCAGCAAACAACCTGATGGCAGGTGATTACCGTAGCCTATAGACGCCTGTAGCTCTCGCCCTCAGTAGCTCTGGTCACCTTACTCACAACAGGATCACAACACTGCTTCAAAACAGTATTTAGCTGTGATCTTTTGTAAGGTCGAAGTACTAACCAGTCGAGATGCTGCAGATTTTGCGCAGGATGTTTCTTGCTGTACCCTACGATTGAAGTTTATTAATAAATAATACTTAAGTTAGCTAAATATCAAATATTACGAGAAAAAAGCGGCAAAAACGTACCCTCCTACTTAATATTTAAAATCTTAAATTAAGTGGATACATCAAAAGACCATTTGACGCCAAGACTACACTTTTTTATCTACATAGTCGTGCTTTTTTTTTTTTTTTATAATGAAGACTTCAGTGTTTGACGATAACAGTAGCGCTACTGGTTTACGCTTTCTGTTAGTGTCATGTATGGTGTATGGTGGTGTATCATGCTATAATGTGAGATATATTTTTTTTTTTTTTTTAAACCATGGTATACATGAGATAAACTAGTATGAGATATACCATGTACTGGTATATGGATGGATATTTACAGTGGGTATTTACAATATTGACAGTGGGCGCAGAATTATAGAACTTAATTGTATCAGACAGTATCTGTAGGTGTGTGGGTGAGTGTGTGGGTGGGTAGGTGTAACTGGTTATGTGCCATTAAAGTGTTTGAGTTGGTTGATGATGTCAGTCAGGTGATTGATGAACGTGTGAAGTATCTCAGGTTTGTCAGTAATTTTGGTCAGTATGAGTGGGTCGTTAGGGGTGATCAGCTCGTTGTTGCACGTTGTGTAGAAGTCAAGTCTGGTGCGTGAGAATCGCACGCAGTGGTGAAGGAGGTGGTCAAAGGTCTGGGGGTCTGTATTGTTGCATGGACAGGTGTCGTTGTCTGTGATGTGGAAGCGGTGAAGGTATGTTTTGTGAAAGGCATGATTGGTGAGGAATTGGGTGATCGGGAAGGTGAGTTTGGTGGTGTCGGTGAAGTTGCAGAGGTCGCGATAGGTGGGAAGGAGTGTCTTGGTGTAAAAGGATCCGGAGGAGTTTTCGTAAAAGGACTGTGAGGAGATGGCTAGCTGTTTGCGTTTTTCTGTTTTGAGGTAGGAGATGGGGGTGTGGTAGAACACTGGTTGGGAGTGCATGGAGGCCGCGTCTTTGGCAGCCGAGTCGGCCAACTCGTTGCCGGGGATGCCGATGTGTGCTCTGACCCAGGAGAATTGGATGTGGATGTTTTTGGTTCTGGCGGTGTGAAGGGAGTGGAAGATATTAACGGCGAGGGTGTTGTGGCTGTATGGGTTTAAGAGTTCAGTGAGAGCGGATTTGCTGTCGGAAAAGATGTGGAAGGAGTCGGAAGAGGGAGGGTTACTTCTACCTACGAGTTGTGTTATCCACTAGCAGGCCTTTGATATAGCCAACATTTCGGCTTGGAAGACCGAGCATGTTGCATGTAATTTGTATTTTTTGGTGGTGCAATTACCATGTGGGTCGGTGGCGACGAATGCGGCTCCGACAACGTCATCATGGCGACTGCCATCAGTAAATATGCGCCAGGTGTTATGAGTAATTAGGTCATGATATTCCTCTATCGTATGGACTTCAGTAAAGGAGATGGGTAGCCTGAGGGCGGGATGGAGTAAAGAAGACGGGTGCGCGGGTTTTTCAAGGGTGATGTCAGAAGGAAGGAGGTCAGAGAAGCCACGGAGCTTCGCCATTTCGATGTCAGCGACGGCCTTGATTTTGTCGGGGAGGGGGGTTAGTCGAGCCAGGGATATGGAAGTGACCGTGCTGCAGGTGCGGAAGCCGTGGATGATTTTAATGGCGAAGAAGCGCTGTAGGGAGAGGAGTTTTCTGACGACGAACTTATATCGGAGGGCATTGGACCAGACGCTGGCTGCGTACGTGATAATAGGTGTGATAACCTGCTCAAAAATGATGCGAATATTATCGGAGTGTATACCCCAGGTAGGTCTAGTAAATAGGAGGAGTTTATGAAGGAGTTTTCTTGATTTTTCGATGACTTGGATAGCGTGTCTGGTGAATTTGAGTTTATTGTCGATAGTGATCCCATAGTCGTGCTTTGACAAAAATTTAATTATTCGGTAACAATGGCCCTTTATGATAACATATTGAATTTTGCGGCGGGAGCAAACATTGTCCTTACCTTGAGTTGTTATTACGTAAGCTAATACAAAAAGGTAACATACAAAATTATAAGGTTTTGTGCAATACACCATTTATGCTCCCTTTTCGCTCGGTAATGGCGTAGCATTATAATGGTAATTTTTTTTTAAATATTTCTAGTTGTTTTAATTTTATCAATGACAAAATTAATTCAGTCTTCTTTTTTTGTAATCTTGGTATAGACAAATATAAATAAATAATAAAATCAATTAATTTTATATTTCCATAAGATTTAGTTCACAAAAGGCGTTCGTGTTGGATTGAAAATAAACGCAGATCCCTCAGCAGAGACATTTGTAAATAAATAATTGATGTGTAAATTTTAATCATAAGAGACAGGGCGGACCTCTGTAGGCTTATGTTGCTATTAATATATTTCAACTTGGCTACTAACATTAATTTTAGTTTTTTTAAATTTAACACTGGTTACGGCAGCAATGAATATAGCCACCCCCTCTCTTTCCGTGGGTGTCGTAAGAGGCGACTAAGAGAAAACACAGTTCCACTGCCACCTTAGAACTTATAAAGCCGACTATAAATTTATATTATTAAACCATGCAGCTGCTGGCTTTGGAAATACACAGGCCGAAGAGGGGCAGCAGCGTTTTCGGTGCGACAAAGCAAGCTCTGCGGTCACCAAACCGCCTGCCCAGCGTGGTGACAATGCGCAAACACATGAGTTTATGCCATTTTTTTACGCGAACTTGTGGAGGCCCATGTCCAGCAGTGGACTGCAATAGGGTGAAGTGAGTGAAGTAAAAATTTAATTGTAAATAAAAATTATAGAAAGACAAAGCTTATAAATGACCCAATGTTGAACGGGTATTAAATAGAAATAGCGTTGGGATTTTGCTATAATACTAGGATGGTAAACAACAGCACAATACACCAGAAGTATTATAAGCACTTTGCCGACCGTACTTCAACGGTTTTTTTTTTAATTTGTAACGCTGTTGAGTATATTGAGCACAACGACTAGAAGAGTATATGAGACAATTACATTAATGAGACAGCGTGTGACACTCCGGCTAGATTCAGTGAAAAGAATGAAGGTAAATTGTAAGACAAAATTTATACAAGTAAAACAATAAAACGAATAACGACTCTTAACACAACGCATCCCCAAGAGATTTAGAACAAGATATAGTCGGTAAATAAGCTATATTACTCCAATGAGGATGGGTGGATAGATTTCCTACTAAGAATGACGATTTTTATCAGTTATTGTGGTCAAAACCGAGACAGCTTTAAGTGTTCTATCGACAATGGCATACATACATATATAGTCAGATACACAAAAAACCGCCCAAACGGTAACCGTACCGATTTGTTTTAGCCTGTAACATCCCACTTGTTGGGCATAAGCCTCTTTCCACATGTTGGAGAAGGATCAAAGTTTAATTCACCCACTGCTACAATGCGGGTTGGCGGATAAATTCCCTACTATGAGTAACGATCGCTATCACATTACAGCTTAACGTGCTCTCCGAGGCACGGTGGGGAGACCCGAAGAAGAAGGACAAGCAACCAGACCTGAAATAAATATTTGAATAAACACAAATATCCACTCCGAGCGGGAATCGAAACCGCGACCGTCGGTGTTTAGGCCATGGCACACCAGATCGATCATCCGCGATTGTCAGCGATTATTAAACTTTTATCTCAACGACCCGTGATCAATACTCGTACTACATAATAAAAATATATAATCGATTGACAGGTCATTACATTAATTGATTAAACACAAACAAAATGATCATCATAAAGCGTAAAAGTACTAAACATTAATTACCGTAAGTCAATACGGCGGTATAAGAACTGTTATGTGAGGAAGGGATATGTGAGAAAATTATGAAGCGCATAAGAGGTAATATAGTTTACGAGCACGCGAGGGTGGTTTATGAGCTAACAATTTTCTTTATAATGTTCTGATAAATTCTTTATCGTTTTTCGTTTAACTATCCTATTACGCTTCAGCCTGTAATATCCTACTACTGGGCATAGGCCTCTTTCCCCATGTAGGAGAAGAATCAGAGCTTAATTCACCACGCTGCTCCAATGCGGGTTGGCGGATATATTCCCTAGTATGAGTAACGATCGCTATCAGGTGTACATGATAACAACCGGGACCGACGGCTTAACGTGCTCTCTGAGGCACGGTGGGAAGACCCACAAAGAGTGCACAAACACCCAGACCACGGCAAACACCTGTATGGCCAATACAAATGTTTGTCATGTGCGGGGATTGAACCCGCAACCGCTAGCGCAATAGGTACAATAAATGGCTGTAACCGTTGCGCCAACGCGGCGTCACTATCTACCTAACTAACTATCCTAACTAACTATCCTACCTATCCTAACCTAGTTAGCTATCCTATAATATCATTATAACTTAGACTTTGCCCGCGTGAAAATATATCTCAAAAAACAATTGTTTATTTTTTTAAATATATACACTAGGGCGGCAAACAAACGCAAGGTACGAGAATAAGGTATAGGTAATATGTATAAAATATACGTAAACGGGTACCGAAACCTATGGAAGCCTGTGAGACCAAACGCATTGCTAACCGTGCCCCCGAATCTCCCAAATCTTAGAAAATCCAAGTGAGTACAAAACATCAGTCAAACACAAGCAGTACTTTAAGCACGAGACAGTTCATCACTTTTATAATATGATGTTAAATGTTCATCAGGTGTTTTATTACCGCATTTTTTATGCCTCTCCCTTTTACACTCCATGTATGAAAATCGCCATAATTTAAATTAAACGCAGTATGACAGTAATAAAACAACCACAATGGCTCCATTCTGTTATCGCGAACGATGTAATTGGAGTACGTTTACGCACGCGCCCATACGAAAACGTAAAAACACCCTGAACGCACGTTAGGCATTTAACAGAGAAATCCAAAGCTTTATATATCAGTAATGTTAAACTCAAAGTCAAAGTAGAAAAATTCTATTGCTAGGTATTTGGTATTTTTTTTTTCTTGACTATTCGAAAACGGTTTGAACATTCCGGACTCTTTTTAACCGACTTCAAAAAAGGAGGAGGTTACTTAATTCAACCGTGTATGTATATATATATATATATATATATGTTCGGAGACAGCTTCGTCGTTTTTGAACCGATTTCGATAATTCTTTTTTTGTTGGAAAGGAAATATCCTAAGTGTTGTACCATGATAAGGATGAATAATGCGTATTTACTTGACTATTTTTTTTGTCTACCTACATTGTACTTTTTGTCGATATAATTGAAGTCGGTTTTTTTTTCGTTTGCCAGCAAACACAATTATATGTTTGTTTGTTTTTTAAGTTTTTGGACAATCCAATGTACATATGTTGTTTTGAAATTTGATTCAGGCCGTAGAGATGTACTCAGTGGACCGGATGCGGCATTGGGCCGCTTGTTTTAGTTGAATTGTATAGACTTTGCGATATAGTTGTTCTTTAAGCCGTACTATTAACAAAATTACTAATAAAATACTTTTCAAATTTATCTATTGTCAGCGTCTATTTAAATAAAATTACAGTCTTCCAAGGTAGGAAAAAAAATGTAATTTTATAATTAATTAAACATTAAGTTATAATTAGACTGAAACAATAACTTTAAAATGCTCACCGTGATTTTACATACAAATTTTAAACAAATTATATTGTGTATTTCCAAAATTTTTTAAGCATTTCTTCTGTGAGTGAAATACGTTGTTAAAATAACTAGCAGAACAGGCAAAATTGCGGGCATCAACTAAACACACGAACGTTATATAATGGATTCAACGTGTTAATGTGACTTCGATGGAAATACTCTTTGACGTTAGATAGACAGTTTGAGTGAGATTACAGTTATAGGCCATAAGGTAACATCCTACGAGGTACGGTAACCGTAAACGTAAACCAACTTAGCACGAACTCCAGCGATTTGATGAAAAAATTCGAATCTACCTATTGAAGTTTGAAGTAATAAGTACCTATGTTTACCGATGAAAGAATACATACGCCTAATGTTACAAAACTTAAAATTAAAATGATCAATTTTCCTAATTGCTATATAACTATTCTGGGGTAATGGTACGAAAACGGTCTATTATAATCGACTCCCTTGAGTTCCATTCTCTTTCTAGCTGATATGCCAATCTACACCTGCAATTGTGCCGACGTAGAACCCAAAAATACATTTCTACTAATAAACATTCAACTATAATATTTACCTAGCGCCTGTAAATACATCAAAGTTAACTAGCCTTTACACGGTTTTTAGTAACAAAACAATGCTCGAGGCGACAGAATGATTGGCGCGCCCACACTACTCTCGCGCGACCTATTCCCAAGACGACCGTTTAGTAAAAGTTAAAAATGTCGCCAATTGAAAATAAGTAACTTCTTATTCCATACAAAAAGGATTTGTATCAAAAGAAAAAGCAAGCAATTCCAAAAATAATCTAAAAAAACTGTATGTATACTAACACTTGAATCCACAATTGATTTTATATAACATAAAATTTTATATGTTTTGAAGTGTGTCCTTCTGTCCCGTGCCCGTGTATCAGACATTGTTAACAAGTGAGTCAAACCTAACACTTTGACTCCGATATGGGGTTGAAAAAAAAAACCCGTAAGGTTGGTTATATATATTATTGTTGTCTATGTTCGAATTTAACACGAATGAACCTTAACAAATACCTTAAAATGGACCTAAAAACAAAATTAGATCACTTCCGAGATCCGGCATAGATTTTTTTAAAAAGTTGTTACTAGTACTTTTTAATAACATGAACTTACCTGGTTCAAGCGGATGCGAGTCTAAGGCCTTATCGAGTAGCATATCGCCAAATATATCCCTGCAGTAGTTGGCTATCTTCGCTTGTTGGCGAGGATTGCAGTGGTTCTCGAAGCTCAATATGACAGGATAATCGGATGTCTTGAAAGCGCTCTCGGCGATCGCTTCCAAAACTTCCTTGGCACTAATTTCTGGTACGAACGTGTAACCGTGGACGATCACCGGCTCTTCGGTTCTACCGTTCCAAAAGTCCAGTTCGACGCACCTGATGGAGACAATTACTTATGTATTTAAACAAAAACATTTTAAATGTTTTAAAAACTAGCGCGTCAATATCATGTTTTATTTGTCGCAATAGTTTCGTTAATAAGTAGCCTTTAAGAGAATGTAAAATGACATATTATACATTTTATCCCGAAAAATGGGTACAGTTCCTAAGGGATAGCGCAATAAATAGGATAATAATATATAACGAGAATGAAGCCAGGGGCATTTGATTACTACTTATATATAGCAGATATTATCTATTAAGGTATATTATCTTAATATAATATTTTTTTATATAATACTATCTATATATGTGTGTATCATGTGTGTATATCTATTTGTATAATGATTAATCGTCAAAATGTATTTACGAGCATAACTACTGATTAAATAAAATAAAAATGCTGAACGACTACACCAAAATGAATAATCATTTATTTGTATTATATATTAATATATATTTATATTAATATATAAAACAATGGAGAATTATTGATGAAATGTTAATTACATAGATATATTTAGGCAATTTCGATAAAAGGACAATGCTTTCATTTCAACGTGTGTTATTATTTTTCACTGATAAGAATAAAAAAAATTGTACATATATTGAGATTTATATAACTTGTAATAATGTCGTGATAGGTTAACTGTTAACCTTACAGCCACATATACACGCCACGATTAGAGTAGCAACTACCTTCTGCAGAACTGTAATACAACATTGTTTGATGTTAACGATCTGTGGATACTTTCTGAACGAAATCAGCCTGTAAATGTCCTAATAGTGATTAAGTACCTCCTTTCCATAGAGGAGAAGCAAGCTCCCCAAAGGACGATCACTATCAGTTATTTATGATAACGACCAAAGCTTATACATGCTCTCCTATTTACGGAAGGGGCGTCCACAGGGACCTACAGTCAGACTATAATCAAATTTTAAATTAAAATACAAATATTTCCCCCAGCGGGAATTGAATGACACTACGATTGTCATTCCTACTCCCCTACTTATTCTTTTAACTGTAGCTGTGTATACTCCTCGACCTTCCATTTCTTAACCTCAAATGACCTGCCTGTCTACTCATTCAATAAATTCCCTAACATTTGGCATATTTTAACACTTGGCTTTTACAAATGATACGACGATAATGACGACGATAATGACGACGAGTTAGTGCAGCCATCACGGCGCTGAAAACAACTGTAAACAACAGTAAACCCTGGTGGGGGGCGTTGAATGTGAGGCGTTTATTCTTATTGTTACTGTCATTTTTAAGTGATAGTATATAATGTCAATCAGCCTTCACCTAACTAGCGATTAAGCAAAACCGTAGCATAAGTAAACATTGATTTTGCAGCCGACAGATAAAACAATATATGGAACACTTTGTAGGCTTTTAATTAAATAAATAAAAAATTGTTGCATCAATTGTTTTCATGGCATTTTTTATATGAAATACTGTTCTAATTACAAGCCCGCTAGTCCAGTTGACAGTGACCCTTCTGTCTGCTTCAGGGTCGTGGAGTCAGTTCTTGCCTCGAGTCCGTGCATTTATACTTACATTAAAATAAAATATAGGCATATATCAATCACAGTTACCCATACATACCACAGATTATTAATTTGATTTATTTGGGAACAGATGAATATGTTAACGTGTGTATGTTCTAATAAAATTTATTACTTTTTTATCTATTCATTTATGGAGATAAATAAAAGATAAAATACCTATGTTACATTATGGATACAAACATTCATAGAAGCAAAAAAAAACTCTTTAAGAGAAGTTTTTAAGCTTTAGAAAACTAACGCGATCAATACTACTTACTACTATAACAACATTATAAATAAATATTTCTCACATTTTTAAACGAAAATACAATTTCCGCTTCAGAATAACTAGAGAGTACTGTAAACTCTGAACAAGGTGGACAAATGATCATAATTCTACATTTTTTATACTATCACATAAATAAATTTCTATTCTTTCTCGTTCAATTTCAAAAGATTTCTGCATTTTAAAGTATATATTAATATGAAAAACACACATTTAACTGTACCCTATATAGGATACAAATTCCCATTATTCCTCTTAAGACACTCTTACAACATACATAATAAATAGATCTAAGAAAAAAATATCGTTTCTTCGTAAAAGGCAATTAAACAGACTGAAACATAAAAGTCAAACATCCAATTCCCTGTAACGAAACACGTCAGGAACACTCATCGCATCGGTTACGTTCAACGAAAAAATTCACGTTAAAGCTAGCTATATATTTCAATATCGAACATTCGTGAAATGGATATTCAAGGCCTATTCATCGCTAATAAGCTATTTTACATTTTAGGAGTATCCGTTTGTACTTGTAAATTTCCATACTTAGCAAAAGAACCATTTTAAAATGGTCATTGTTACATAAGTTAAAAAATGCTAGTACATAATTTCAACCTTTTAAATAGGGCGAAAGTTATATATCTTATACAAGTAAATATCTAATATATATAAAATTGTCGTGTCGCGGTGTTTGTAGTTAAATTTCTTCCGAAACGGCTTGACCGATTCTCATGAATTTTTGTGTGCATATTGGGTAGGTCTGAGAATCGAATAACATCTATTTTTCATCCCCCTAAATGTTAACGGTAGTCCACCGCTATTTTTCTTTAATTTTTAGATAAATTATATAGTTTTTATTTTATTATGATTTCGCGTTGAAAAATACATACAACCCTAAATTTTCGCCCTTCTACCACCAATCCCTATTTTTAAATAGCGTTTAGCGTCAAGACAACGTTTGCCGAGTCAGCTAGTTATTTTATGAAAAGCTACTTTTTCAAATCATTGTATACCGGATTGGTATCGGTGTCTGATATTACTGTATTTTATTGTGTACTAGAATGCAATAAAATAACCAATAAATAAATTAAATCGATTTCTAAATAGATAAATCATAAATACATCGTTGAGAGTTTCGATCCAAGTGGTGCGACGCGAGTTTAGTTACGATGGGACATACATCCAGTCTCGCATCAGTATTATAGAGATTCGGTTCCCTTACGATAGGGATTAGTTTCATATATGTATACACACAGACATTAGTCCTGGGTAAGGATCGCCTGCAGCGAGGTCCTAACGTACCTTTAATGTTTGTAGAGAGTAACTGTTTAATATCATTAAATTACATTATGTAGAACAAAATCAGAATTATACACAAAGAAAATATTAGACTATTGAATAATTTACTTTACATCAATGTTACATTTGTTATAGACTAGGTTTTACCAGCAATAAATATATGCCCAGACCAGTTCGGTTGGTGTATGTGTTTATTGTGAGTCTGTTAATATAGTAGAGCTAGTATTACGAAATTATATTTTATTAATTTAATACATAAGCTGAATTTCATTCGCAAATTTCATCGCAAAGTGTCACTTCAGCCTATCACAGTCCACAGCTGGACGTAGGCCTCCCCAATTTCGCGCCAAAAATAGCGAGAACTCGTGTGTTTTGCCCATAGTGACCACGCTGGGCAGACGGGTTGGTGACCGCAGGGCTGGCTTTGTCACACCGAAGACGCTGCTGCCCGTCTTGGGCTTGTGTATCTCAAAGACAGTAGTTTGATGGTTATACCGCCATCGGTCGGCTTTTTAAGTTTCAAAGTGGTAGTAGAACTGTGTTATCCCTTAGTCGCCTCTTACGACAGCCACGGGAACAAAGCGGGTGGCTATATTCTTTACTGCCGTAACAACACAGCAGAAAATAAAGTGTGATTATAATCAAAATAAAAAATATTTTTTATTTACGTGTAGGCTTCAAAAACATTTTTAATCGTCATTTTACACAATTATAACTATATTAGTCTTTATTAAATAAATGATGCCTAATATAAAGTTCTTATCGATTCGGAACGCAGATATTGCTGAAAAGAATCGGCAAGAAACTAAGCAGTAACTCTATGAAAAAAAAAATACTGTGTGTGCTTAAGACCGCACGGCAGAAGTGAAAACTTCATTGTGAATATGCTCAACACAGCGACACAACAGCGAAGAGCACCTGACTATATCTAGTCGCTCGGGTATACTCGGCGGCCCCGAGTTTACCCGATGGAGCCTTTCACCTTAAAGCGTGACGGATCATACTAACTTACTACCTAAGCAAAAACGTGTGTGCGGTGCGCAAAAAAGAATTTTTTATTTCAAACATAAAATATAGTTCAACAAAACCACACATATCTTTTATTAAAATAATCTTGAACCGACACACATGCTGTAGGTGTTAAACATTTTTAATATAAAAAAAAAACAACAGTTACCCTTTAAAATTCTGTCAACATATTTTTCAACTATTATTAAGTCATTCATATATTATCTCCAAGAACAGCGTGTTAATCATAAACTAAGTAAAATAAATCTTTTTTCCTTCATTGACAGATATTTGATATTTTATATTGATCTAAATATTTCTTTTCGTTATGGCAGAAAAGCATATCAATTTCGGAAAAACAAAGCACGTTGAAAATTTAATACAATTTTCATCATACTTTGTTTTCATACACCATGCTTATCGAACACGATCCAAATTAAAATCAGCGTTTCGTTCACGAGGAAATTCTTTCAATATGACATTCCTCGACCACACTAACGATCACAAAATATAACAAAACATTGAAACGAGGTTATATCAACGGGAGCTTAAATTCCCAAATCGAAAAACATCATAGAAACGGGTCGATATCGGGAGAATGTGATAAAAATAATACGAAACAGTTAACGCTCGCGTAAAAGAAACAACGTTTCGAATAAAGCCGATCGTGTTTATGTTTACATCGCTAGAGTCGTTAACATCGCTACGTACGATAACACATATTTTATATTAATACGTTACCGCATTAAAATCGCATTACATTAATTTGGAGATTTTGTAAGTTACAAAATTAAAAGATAACGAAACGATTACGGTAGCAACGTGACTGCAAACATGCGTTTAATATATTAAATTTTTTTTCGTAAAAGAAATTATTTTTACTCAACGTTCCAATTTCTCATTTTCTATGTGATTTAAATAAATGCTTTCCGCTTGTATTCACACATATAATCTTATCCCCGAAGAGAATTACACCAACTAGTAATTAGAGCTTAAGTTACCATCTACATATCCATTAAACCTAATTCCAAGATAAACGACGATAATTTTCCATTTTATATATTAATAGCTGTTTACATTATGCTTACAGTTACTAATTACTTCATTACGTTTTAGAAATTACATAGTATATCTGTAATACTAAGACCATATTATGATCTGATTTTAAGGTATAATAATACAGATGACTCATAAATAATAAGCAGAAGATTGTATAGGGTATTACGATTTTTTAATACTACTATAATGCCAAACAAGCGTTCGCTTCGCTCGCAGCCTGTAATATCCCACGGCTGGGCATAGGGCTCTTTCCCCATGTAGGAGAAGGATTAGAGCTTAATCCACCACGCTCCAATGCGGGATAGCGGATAAAGAGCAACAACAACTAGCAACGCAAACCAGTACCATGGCCAATGAACCACTATTGTATTAGTATAATCACAAGTGTTGTCGACCCTACCCCCACTGTCGACACAGCGTATCCCCAGGAATTTGGCTACATTACTCTCCACAGGAACACAACACAACTTAAGAGCAGAATTATGTGATTTGAATCTTAAGTAAAATTCACGTTCTTTACCCATCTGGCTGCTCAATGTAAGCAGATTATACTCTAGATTAATTCAAATTTGAGTTGCTTTTGTTTAATAAACTAAATTACAAACAATGTCTATTTTTGTTACTGCTTTATTCATGACTAATGACATATTTTTTTTTAACAATGACTACATTGTTTTCAGTTGAAATGAATAAAGAATACGTATAATAAGCCTATAATCTGGATTAAGATAAAAATAGACAGAAATATTTTAACTGATAATAAATAAGTGAAGAGATTATTAAATTATATAAAATGCCAGTATTCTGAAGATCCATGGAAGTAATAAATATGTCGATTTATTGTTAAGTTTGTTTTTTTTTTTTTCGTTTAATCAGTATCCTCAGTAAGTAATTATACCAACAAATATTCGGTGTATCTCAAAAAGTATTTTTTATACAACTAGGTCAGCAAACAAGCATACGGCTCGCCTGATGTTAAGCGATTACCGTAGCTTATAGACTTCTGCAACACCAAAAGCATCGCAAGCGCGTTGCCGAACCCATCCCCAATTCCCCCCAGGAGCTCTGGTCACCTTACTTGCCAACAGGAACCCAACACTGCTTGAAAACATATTATTTATCTATGATCTTCTGTAAGTTCGAGGTACAATCGGGCTGCTCCATATTTTGAACAGGAAATTTCCTGCTGTCCGCTACCTCAGTTAAAATAATAATTACCTGCAACCCGCTAAAAGTCCCTGCCTGTAGATCTCCACGCTCGACTTGCCCGTGATCTGGTGACCGGTGAGGTACGTGTTATGAGAACTGTTGATGAAGTAGTGCGCCAACGGTTGGTCCATATCATCGCAGAGGTCCAGCTTATTCGGAGCCACGATTGGATTGTCCTCCGACATTAGGAACCTGCAACAATTTATTGGTTTGAAATTTGAAGATACATAACGTTTATAAAAAACCTTATCAAGAGCCAAAAAAGACTACACACATTCGATTCATAAACATCTAAAAAAAAATCTAGAATTTTTTTCAGACTGCATCTTTATGCGATTATAGCCCTTTGAGCACGGAAACCAAAAAGTAGGTTGTGAAAAAAACCCTACCAAAGGTCAAAAATCACCGTACACTTTAGATACAGAAACTTCTAGAAAGGATTTGGGCAGACTGAATCTTTTTTTCTGGTATTACCTTTTCCGTAAAAAAGGGGGTATAGGGTAAGAATAATTTTTAATACTTCCAGTAAATAATTTATACCAGAATAAGGGATAGAACAATTCCTCTCAGAAGTTACCCACATAATGCGTTTGCAAATAAATTGGTATATTATCACCCTCATGATGGGCGTTTTATAGCCGGCAATCCATTTATTCCCATTACCTGATGTTACTTACCCATTCATTGAAACGGTGGCTATAACATGGACTGACTCGTAATTTTCTCGCCATTTTTATATCGAAACTAACTGACCCGATGGACCTCATGTTTTGTGTTAAAATATAGATTTTTTTTACACAAACTTTGTCTTGACAATAACGAACCCAAAATAAAATATCCCAATTCGGAGCAATCGTTCGGTAATTTTTTACCTACTTATATATTTATATAGAAGATAATGGATCACAGCATAGTTCAGCAAAAGGATATAAATAATATCTGAAGCTATTATTTTGAATCACTGCTGATCCGCAATTTTTCCTAAGCTCTAATGGTATATTCAAAAATAACCTTGATTTAGGAAATAACTACAAGACAGTACATACATTATTGATTTATTGTTAACAACAATTGTCAATCGGGAATCTCGTAGAACATCGGAAATAGAACAGCTGTTCGAACGGCAATTTATTTATAGACAATGACTTAAGCCCATAGAAAAGCCAGATTTTAAATCAGATCTACTAACCTAACCAAATTTTATAAGGACCTGTTTGAACGGATACTGATATGATATCTAGCACACAATTTAGTGATAGGATTTATCAGCAAGGTTTAAAACTTAGTCTGTTTAACACCAACTAAAAAAGTCTACATTTTGGACTTCAGGTTGAAAATAATAACACCTGACGGGTAACGTGAAAGTTAGTGGTGAAAAAAAGAAATATGTACGGCTCACCTCATGGTAAGCGATTACCGTAACTTATAGAAGTTTGCAACATCCAACTCTTCCCAGAAGTTCTAGTCACCTTACTCACCACAGGTTACAACACTACGTGAAAGCAGTATTATTTAGATGTGATCTTTCGAAGGTCGATGTACTTCCCCAGTCGGGATGCTCCAGATTTTGAGCATGATATTTCCTGCTCTGCCCTACCTCGGTTAAGAAACTACAAATTCATTTCACAAAAAATATCAACACGTTTTAAACGCAAATCAATCAAAACAACTTTTCGTATTTAACGCTTTGTCAATTTCAGGAGTCTTAAATCAAATATTCCATCACCTTATTTCGACTTATATTCTACCGGTCTAAATTAACCGCAATCAATTAACATCACTACTATTGCTGATGACACTTATTATTTGTTATTATTATTATGAAACCGCAGGTTCTTTGATATTTGAAATAAACTTTAATATTATATTCTTAGAGTACAAAATACGTTACTGTTGAACGAAAATCTGTTATTGAGAATTACAAGACTGAATACATACCCCGTTTTTCGTTGATAGAGATAGAGATCCAAATGGGGGTACACGATACTTCTAATAAGAAGTGTAATGTTATTTAGTATGTGTATATTTATTTAATGACTAGCTGTGCCCGCGGCTTCGCCCGCGTAGAAACCAGTGTGTCACAAAGTTTTCCCGGCAAACTTCCAGTGAAACTATTATCGATATCGGCTTAGCCGTTCCGTAAACCTTTCTCTCCAAGCCCTCTCTCCATTGGTGAAATCGCATGAAAATCCGTTCAGTAGATTTTGAAGGAATCTTTCACATATACTTTTGGGGACTTTGTTTAATAATACACTAACTGTCGCCTGCGACTACGTCCGCGTGGTTATGAAGATATGCATTACTATTAAGATGTTTAACGCAAATTATTTTTTTTATTTCAGTCACTTGAAATGCTTATCAAACTGAGTAACTTTTTAAAAGGCACAATTTAGTATAATTTAATAGTTATTTTTATAAAACCTCTCTATACACCACATTTTTAGTCTTATTTTCAGGCTGTATATGTTTCATACAAACTATCAACCCTAATTAAACCCTCTTAGCGGTGGAATATCGCAAAATCCGTTCTTAGCGGACGTCAAATAACTATAATCTACCTCCCTGCCTCATCTTTGTCCATCCTGGATGGATGGACCATCCAGCGGTTATTAAGTTCTCGTGATGAGTGACTCAGTGACCTTTCTCTTTTATATATATAGATTACGATGCATTATTTGGACACCTTCGCGCTATCTATAGAGCATACATTTTAAATTTCTTTTACTCCTAAAACATAGGACTTTCATACAAACTTCCAACCCCCCGTTTTACCCCCTTAGGGGTCGATTTTCGTAAAATTTGTTCTTAGCGGATCTCTACGCCCTATAAGGAGCCTTCTTGCCAAATTTCAAGTTTGTAGGTGTTATAGTTTCGGAGATTTCGTGATCAGTGAGTCAACGTACCATCCCCCGTTTTAACCCCGAAAAGGGGTTGATTTCTAAAGATACCTACATTATTTTGACACTTTCTCACCATCTATAGAGCATACGTTTTAAATTTCAGGTCTCTTATTTCAAAAACATAGGACTTTCATACAAACTTCCAACCCCCGTTTTACCCCCTTAGGGGTCGAGTTTCGTAAAATCCGTTCTTATCAGATGTCTACGTCCTATAAGGAGCCTACCTGCTAAATTTCAAGTTTGTAGGTGTTATAGTTTCGGAGATTTCGTGATCAGTGAGTCAACCTACCATCCCCGTTTTAACCCCAAAAAGGGGTTGATTTCTAAAGATACATTATTTGGACGCCTTCTCATCATCTACAGAGCATACATTTTAAATTTCAAGTCTTTTACTTCTAAAACATAGGACTTTCATACAAACTTCCAACCCCCCGTTTTACCCCCTTAGGCGTCGAGTTTCGTAAAATCCGTTCTTAACGGATGTCTACGCCCTATAAAGAGCCTTTCTGCCAAATTTCAAGTTTGTAGGTGTTATAGTTTCGGAGATTTCGTGATCAGTGAGTCAACCTACCATCCCCCGTTTTAACCCCAAAAAGGGGTTGATTTCTAAAGATACATTGTTTGTACACCTCCTCACCATCTATGGAGCATACATTTTAAATTTCAAGTCGTTTACTTCAAAAACATAGGACTTTCATACAAACTTCCAACCCCCGTTTTACCCCCTTAGGGGTCGATTTTCGTAAAATTCGTTCTTAGCGGATGTTTACGCTCTATAAGGAGCTTTCCTGCCAAATTTCAAGTTTGTAGGTGTTATAGTTTCGTAGATTTCGTGATCAGTGAGTCAACGTACCATCCCCCGTTTCAACCCCAAAAAGGGGTTGATTTCTAAAGATACATTATTTGGACACTTTCTCACCATCTATAGAGCATACATTTTAAATTTCAGGTCTCTTACTTCAAAAACATAGGACTTTCATACAAACTTCCAACCCCCGTTTTACCCCCTTAGGGGTCGAGTTTCGTAAAATCCGTTCTTAGCGGATGTCTACGTTTTATAAGGAGCCTACCTGCCAAATTTCAAGTTTGTAGGTGTTATAGTTTCGGAGATTTCGTGATGAGTGAGTGACCTTTCGCTTTTATATATATTATAGATAAATAATAACTATTTGTACATAAACCAGTGTTAAAAGTATTTTCTACGAGTCAACTTTAGGACGTAGCAAACATTTTCAGATGGACTCAGGGCCCGACCGCATGTCCACACACGGTGCCGTAGACGATGTACATTCAACTTCGATCATATGTATACATACACATTTGACAGACGTTAGTCTTATTACAAGACACTAAAGTTGCTAAACTGTACTGCGGCACGGAGCCGTGCCTTGGACATGGGGCCGGGCCCTAAATCAGAAACTGAACTAATACGATACAAATTGAATATATTTACACATTATTTTAACTATTAATCAAAACGTACCAGTATGAATTTACTCAGTAAGTCAGTACCCATTTTTGCAGACGATTCCATTATATTTTTAAGTAGATATACGAGATAAACGTGTATAAAGTGACCGAAACCATCAATTATATTCAACAATACTAGATGATAGACAATTGCAAATGCTTATAAAATAAACTGAAGTCTGCATCAGTTGCATTTACGTCACAAGGCGTTTTGTTAAAAATTTTAATTGAATCTCATTGACGGGCGAGATTGTAGGCGGCGATTGATCGTTTACGCGGACTCATTGACACGTTGTTTATACTTCGACGACTATTTCCGTTCAGATTCGATTACATATACATTTTTCGTTACCGTCCCGTTTCTTGTTAGTTTATAAAGGAAGGTTTCATTGACTATAGGCTTCTACACTCAATACGCTATCTAAGATAAATACATAATATTTTGCACTTACTGCATTTTACCCGTTTTACCTGTATAACACTATTCCACGGAAATATCGAGACAACAGTATCCTGTATTTTCAATCTCCAGCTATCTACGCGTTCATTTTCTTTGCAAACTTAGTAATAGCTCTTTGTTTGAAAGAGTAACAAATATTAAAAATAAACGCCTCTCACTTAACAGCCACAACACCATATTCAAACAAGCACAAATGCCAAGACTACGGAAAATACCAATATGGTCCATACAAATGTTTGACATGATCAGGGATCAAAACCGCGACCGTAAATAACTATACAAATGTTTGTAAGGAGCGGTGATCGAAAACACAACCGTAAGCGCAACAGCCAGTGCAATGACCACAACGCTTACGCTTCTTCAAACAGTCTAACAATTACACATCCATTAAAACTGACGACTCAAATTAGTATTAAATGAAATTAAATGAAAATATTGATTTCCCCATATGGTCACCATAAGGTGACACATTACACATTAATGTTTTTAACAAACGTAAAAAAATCTACATTAGAAAAAGGATGTACGCAATTCACACAAGGCAGAAGTGAAACTTCTTAAAAATCGAAGGTAGGCCGTTGGGATTTGTTCTAACGACGATGAAAAAGGTCGTAATGCCATGCAAAGCGCGTTGCTTACGCAGTAATGTATCCTACCTCATTCTACCCTGTACATTTATTAAATAATAATAATATCATTTATTTCAGGACTAGCCCATATAGTGTTAGTAACAATGTTTCTTATAACCTAGTCTTAGTACACAAGTACAGAAAAATTAAAATAACAACATTTTTATATTTACATTCTATTACATTATTATTAAACTATTCATATTACAAGGAGCTTTATCCAATGTCGCAGCATTGGACTCTCACATCGATCTACGAACACTTTCAGAATACTATTGTGGCTGCCGCGGAAACGCTTAAGTAATGACGCTAAGTAACGGCGCATTATGTGTTTGTTTCTTTATCGGGACACATTTTCGTTACATCGAGTTTGAAATCAAGATTCTAAAGAAATTTCACTCCAATAAAAGAGTCACGGTAGCAAATCAACTAACAATTTCAAAATTGCTACAATTTAACATTAGGTACAATTACAAACTAAGGTAATGTACCCAGTGTTGTGCAATAATCTAAAGTAAATGACAAAATTTATTATTTTGCTCTAATCTCTAGTGTCTCGGGAGACATTGACGTCTATTACGTCATCGGCTTTAATAAATACTAGCTGTTCCCGCAACTTCGTCCGCGTGAAATTTATCAAAAAAGTTATTGTTCAGTTCGCAGTTATAAAATAAATAAATTTCTAAAATATAAGTAGCCTAAGTTACTCCTTACTACATCAGCTATCTGACAGTGAAGTGCCATCAAAATCGGTCCAGCCGGTTCAGATATAATAAACCGTATATTTCAGAGGTAATATACCGTATTGTAAAATAAATACCAAAAATCAAGATCTCCATAACAAAGGCTAACACTATCCACCCTCAATCTACGGCATGTAAGTCGTCGCACTTACTACAGAAACACAGCACTACACAAGTGCAGTACGGTTTTCCTGTGATCTTCTGAAAATTTGTGGTACCTTTCAAGTCGAACTGATCTAGATTCTAAGTAAAAGGTAGACCCTAACTCGATATAGATACCAAAAGTCAAGATCTACATTATACACGATTAAGATTGTAAGATTAGTTAAGTTTTTTTTTTTAATTGTTTAATTATGTTAAAGATATTAGATTAATTAACGGTAGATATAGATTATTTTATGATAAATATATAGTAAAAAAAATCGAAAATTTATAGATTATTTATCATAAATATATAGTAAAAAAAATGAAAATTATTCGAGTTTATTAATCATACTATGTTGACAAGCACTAATTCCGCCGATAAACTGTCACGCAGTTTGGCGGATTATAAAATTGTACAGTATTTTTGGTCAAATAAATAAAGAATAATAATTATTATTATTATTATAAAGATATAATATCAATCACAATCCACCGCGGGTCAGTCGTCGTACCATTTCGCGTACCGACATACAGGTGGCCGTGTTTACTGAATGTAACGTGTTTGCTTACATTCGACCGCAAGCGAGTGTAAGTATCGTTACATTCGATAGTTTATTGCGTTTGATTGATCTATCGCCGTACTGTAACGATAGCGTTTGTTTAACTTTTATCGCGGTATTTTCATTTGAATTTCGATTTAATAATATTCATTCAATGTTTTTTAGTTGATACAACTATGATTCATAATTTTATATTAATCAACCGTACTGAACTTCGGAATAAAGCTATTTTTGGTGTGACGTCTAATAAATCGATGAATGCGGACTACATGCACGAAAAAAGATGACTCATCGTAGCGTTACGCTCATTGTTCGCTTGCGCCGCATCTATCTCTCTTACACTTGATTAGGATATGCGTCCGAGGGAGATGTTTTGTATGACGTTCTCACGTTAAACTATCGTCGGTAGACGAACTTTACAGCAACCAATTATTTTTTAATGAAATAGGTCGGCAAACAAGCGGTTAGCGATTATCGTAGCTTATAGACGCCTGCAATTAGAAGCATCGCAAGCGCTTTGCCGACCTACTCCTAAATCCCTCCTCCAAAGGGCTCTGGTCACCTTATTCACCACAAGAATACAACGCTGCGTAATGTAATGTAATGTAATGTAAAATGTAATCTTCTATAGTATATCTAAGGTCAAGGGTACTTCTACAGTCGGGTATCCCCAGAAGGATATTTCTTGCTCGTTTTATATACCTCAGAGTTAGTTTTCAGTGTTGTTGCTCGTAGTATGGCCAAACATAAACAGATAAACAAAAGAGGAATACATAAAGACGAAAAACATGTTTTAATAATGCCCAGGCAAACATATCACGAATACAACTGAGAGGATTTATACTTCAACGCAGCGTAGTGATTGCTTTTACCCGGGCCGACAGTGGATTATTTTAATCCCGGTAAATGAAACGGATCCGAGGGGATAAGCGAAAACAAAACATCTTCATAACAAACGCACGCGAGCAGGGAAACTACATACACACACATAAGACACATAATCGCCTGCACTAATGCTATAATGCTGTGGAATTTCTTTTATCGTACTAGCGGAAACTTCCGAAATGATTATTTAAAATTATCTTTGTATTAAATTACAAAGAGAGTGAGAGTAGGAATATAAAATAATTTACTTGTTCATCATCGTCGAGTAAAAACGATTAAAGGTATGCAAAGATGAAAATACGTTGCATAAATACCAAAAATTATTTTATTAGGCTTAGAGGCACTCGATCACAAACAAGTTTAAATATGACGTATTTTCATTTTGAAAAGCGAAAAACTTTATTTTAAGTTTGCTAAAGAACAACGAAGTAGGGGAAAAATCTATTTTTGGACTCAGAGTTTGCTTAAATAAAGCGGAGTTTAAAAAATAATTTATCATAAACTTTTAACATTTACTTACCATTATTCGTCTAATTACTTTGAGCAGATCAACAATTTTTATTTGTAGCAAATTCTAGATTAAAAGTAAAGCAACGTATAATTTTTTAAGACGTATTGTTTTAACTCTAATTAGTAGCTAAATACGCACGCGCGCTGAGTTTCTGCACAATTTTATACTATTTAGTTTCCTATATAAACGAAAACGAAAATTAAAAAATTCGATATTTTTTTAAACTAATAACTAAAACTAGGATAAAATGACAACAACTGATTGACGCATTGGTCGTAGTAACTGGCTACCGAGCTAGCGGTAGAGGGTTCAATCACTCTCCTGAAAATAGTATCGGGCTATAGGCTATAAAAAGTTTATTGTGGTCTGGACGCTTGTTTTGTACGAGTATATGGACCTCCAAGACAATCTTATTCCACAAGGTACCGTTATCTAAGTGTCAAACTTTTACTATTTGTTTATTTTAAAAACTTGTTTACAAATAAAATAAATAAACGTAAAAGTTACAGACCCGTCATAATGAAGACATCTAAAATAAACTTCATCAAACTAATAACAAAATGCTTGGGGCGCTTCACACTCACAGTTTTACAACTTTTAAGAGTTTCTGATGATAAACTCATAAAGTACACAATGCTTTTACGACAAAATTAAACTTGTTTTATTAAATGCTTTAAATTATTTACTTTAACAGATGCTATAAATTAAATAATTTGTTTATAATAAAGACCTCTTAATTCATCAAATTCCAAATAGAAGGAGGTTCACGTCTCGATTATATTTTTTATGTATGTTACCTCTAGAACTTTAGACCGGGCGAATCGATTTCGATGTTTTTTTTTTAATCTAAAAGTGGGGCGTGTCTTGTGATCCTTGTGGTTGGTCCCATTGAAATTTAATTGAGATCTAAAAAGTAGTAAAGAGCTATATCAAATAACGCGTATTTACTTGACTATTTTTTCGTCTACCTACGTTGTATTACGTATCAATGTAATTGAAGTCGATATTTTTAACAATTATAATTATAAATATAATTATTCAGAGTGTGTGATTTGAGTGAGATATTTAAATATAATGACGCCGCGTTGGCGCAACGGTCACACCCATGGATTGTACCCGTTGCCCTGGCGGTTGCGGGTTCGATCCCCGCACATGACAAACATTTGTATTGGCCATACAGATATTTGCCGTAATATGGGTGTTTGTGCAGTCCTTGTGGGTCTCCCGACCGTGCCTCGGAGAGCACGTTAAGCCGTCGGTCCGGGTTGTAATCATCTACGTCTGATATCGATCGTTACTTATAGTAGGGAATATATCCGCCAACCCGCATAGGAGCAGCGTGGTGGATTAAGCTCTGATCCTTCTCCTACATAGGGAAAGAGGCCTATGCCCAGTAGTGGGATATTACAGGCTGAAGCGAAAAATTTTTTATTACAATGCAAGCACTTTTTGAAGTTGTAAATTATTTCATATAGATTTAAATATGTTTTAATTGTTTATAAGTGCTCAACATAAGTATTTCAAGTGATTAGGGTAAATGTTACATGATAATATGGCTAGGCAGAAATATCACGCAAAAATAGTAGAAGATCCACAAATATCTTCCAATCTTTATCGGAACTCGTTATGCTGAAATGCATAGCACATCCCGTGTGATGAAATTGAAAAGCTTAAACAACAAAAAGAGAGGGTTCATAAAAAAGTAATAAAAAGACTGTTACCTTAAAAATCCATCGAATGTTAATTGGGAGCGCTGCTGGTGGTATTTATTGTGCTCGTAAGCCTTTATCAGGTCCCGAGCTCTCTGGATGTCCGCGTAGGGGTGCAGGATCTCGTTCAATCGTGGATCTCTTTGTACTTCGTTGAGAAAATCGACCAACTGGTTGGCCGACAAGTGCGGCTTCCCGTCGGTGCTGCAACGAATACTTAGATTAATTGAAAATTCTCGATTGCGGTACGGAAAAAAATTCATCTTCGCTTCTTTACGTTATAAAGTTTTTAAATTTTTGCGCGAACGTGATTTTGTTTCGTAAAATGTACGTTTCTCATTATATTTGCTATTTTTATCTGCTATGAAATATTTTCAGTACTTTTTTAAAACAAAGAACCCACAAGATTGTGTTTAAATAAAAAAATATTTTATATAACACAAGCTTGTACCCTGCGCGCGTTGCTCAGAAACCTTTGTGGGCTCATGCACAACACTTTGCTGATGATCATGACATAGTTTACGATTCTTTAGACAAACATTCATTTTCATATTTATAGATTTTATAAAATTAAATATATGTTAATATATCCACAACGAATTTTGAATTACACAACTTTATATACACTACACAACTACATATATTTCAAAAACTTAAGAGTTTTAAAAAGACGAACATCGATATTTTACAAATATGAACAAACGTACATCTCTCTCTTTAGGTGTCGTGTATAATTTTATTGATAAATTTAACTCATTACAACTATTATTACACTAAGAGTGGCAAGCAATCGTATGGTAAGCAGTTCCTTCTAGCATGTCAGTCAGTCATTTCAGCCTATCGCAGTCCACTGCTGGACATAGGCCTCCACAAGTTCGCGCCAAAAATGGCGTGAACTCATGTGTGTTGCCCATAGTCACCACGCTGGGCAGGCGGGTTGGTGACCGCAGGGCTGGCTTTGTCGCACCGAAGTCGCTGCTGCCCGTCTTCGGCCTGTGTGTGGCCTTCTAGCGTGAACTCTCACAAAATCAGGAGCATCGCAAGCGCGTTGCCGACCTTACAACCAATCCCCCCAGCTCTGGTCAAGTTACCACAAGAACACAAAACTACTCGAGAGCAGTGTTATTTAGCTGTGATCTTCTGTAACGTTGAGATGCATTTTCTGCTGAGCTGTTTTCTATAAGCAACTACTACTGATTTCTACGTAAAATCACCTGCTTTTATATACGATGAAGTAGAGGCTTATTAAAACATTTAATACAAGCAAAAATTTCTATAGAATTTAAGATTTTATTTAGGTTGTTGGCAGAATTTGATCAAAATTAGTTCAAGCTGTACTTTAGCTACTTTCTGATGAACGAAAGAGTGACAACGTAATCTAAGTCCATTTGACAGGCTCTTGTAGCCCGAGAAAGGACATACGTTTGATAATATCAGACGTAGTACATTTCTTACCACAACGAGACGTTTCTGGTACATGAATTGTAAGCGAAGTGACGCAATCATCATATATATTAAAACGCTGAGGCTAAGATAATTGCCTCACTTTTTAGAAAAAAAATTCACAATTGATCCACATAAATTACATATCATTTTATAGATTATTGCTTGCTCTACCAGAATCCACACCCACTTTTAAACAATTTAGACTATATAAAAAGGAAGGTTAAGTATGATTTAAGAAACAAGAAGTCAATTTTTCCTCAAATCAACGTGGATGAAGCCTGCTTTAGAACAAGAACACACACATTTACAGTTTCATCAACACAAATGCTTGTCAGTATCAAAATAGTATTGTGTGCGATCTTGAGTCCGTACGATTACACAAATATGTTAAAAGGTTTTTATTCTATCATATAAAGATGGTTTTTAGTGATGGCTTATTATTTATTTCAAAAAAGTGACTAAAGAAATATTTATATACAAATCTGATCGGTTTGTTTTTGACGTTTACTGTTTTTTTTTTTTACGTTTTAGCTTAAAGATGTTTTCACAGATAACCCATCGAAACTTAAGTTAATATGATTACTGTTTAACAAATATAACAAAATAATTGAACACAATGGAAACTTAGTAAACAGTAAGATCATAGTAGAAATGAAATAAACTTTTTATCTTTTATAAGTAACTTTAAAATTAAAATAAATACTTTTGCTTCAGTAAATTCAAAAAGGACAATTAAAATTGTACAAGGAACATATTATTTTTAATAATAGTTAAATTAAATCTAACACAAACTCAGAATACAGATTGCGGTAAGATATGCCGGCAAAGTAGACAACTAACTCTAAATCTCTCATCCAAAATATCCTACAACCTAAAACCATCATGTACTCCCCCTTATTGTTTGTAGAGCAGCTTACCAGATTACCATTAATCCTACGAAACGTAATCCTAAAAGGAAAAAGCGTACCAAGGCAACATAATGTAATAAATATTTCCTACTACATACTAACGTCTAACTTTACAGATTTTTATCGAAAACGTGGCACATTTTGAAGTTAATACTAAATAATCTTTTTATACCAAGGTGGTAAACAAGTATACAATCCACCTGATGATAAGCGACTGCAGCACCAAAAACGCGTTACCGTCCCTACCTTCAAACCTGCCTAGGAGCTCTAGCTATCTTACTTTAGGTACACAACACTACTTGAAAGACCCAGTTGGGGTGATCAGATTTTAAGTAAAATATTCCCATCCCTACCTCAATGTAATAGATATCGTAGTTATTTTAATTAGTTGTTGTGTAATCTATTCAAGCTTTACTTACAGGTTATTAAATATCTTCTGAACTTCGGTGCGCTGCGTGAGGCTCTTGTAGAAGGCGAAGAAGTCTTCAAACTGAAACTTCGATTGATTAATGGTATCATTCTTCCCCGTTGGTAAGCCGGACTCGCTCAGCGCTTTCTCGACCCTTTTCTTATCTTCTTTGTTTTGTGCGAACAGACGGACGATACTGTCAAAATATTACATTATGTTATTACGTTGACATATTAATATAAATATTAGAAAGACCCTGCAGTTAAGGGTTTCCCGAGCAACATTTATGATGCATACAACATGTCTGAAGTATAAAAACGTTTTTCGTGAGCTGAAATCGAAATAGTGACCGCTAAGGCAAGAGACCTTGCGCGAGTAGTGCGCTCACCCAGTGTTAATTATGTTTCCAATTTCTTATTTCGAAATTACAGTTTAATATTCTACAGCCTTAAAATTGCTCCGATGGAATCTAAAAAGTAATTTAAAGTATTCGTTTGAGAACATTAATCTCTCAAACAAATAATTTCAAACTACCTAAATATTTAGTAGTAGCTAAATACCCAGTCTTAAAATAAATCTGAAGCTTTTGTTTTATTCATAGAACCACAGTAATAAACTGGTTACGTAGATATTTGGAAATTCGGAATAAGAAACGGGTGCTATTTAATTGCAAATCATTTTTTTTATTTCGCACTAAGAAAAATTTCAAATTGTAGGCAAAAATACTAACTACATACCAAAATAGTCACAGCAAAATAATACAATTTCTTTTTCTAACATCTGAGGGAAAAAAAACAACTATTGCAATGTACTAAAATTACCTTTAGATAATAAACATAATAGGTAAAGTATAATATATCAGGCATATAGTGCATGTTTGAATTCAGGTAGTCAAAATGATTTATTTATAAGCAATTTTTAATGACTTAAAAACTGCAGTTATAATTTAACGGAACTTTTTCAGCGTAGTTAGATTTGATTAAGTTATTATTGAATAATTTGCACATCGAAATTGGTGCCATATATAAAAGAAGAGCAATTAATACACAACTATAATTTATTAATTTAGGTCACAAATAGAGTACGCATAACCTCTAAGTGGCTAATGTAATTTAATTGAATTATTATTATTATTAGTATCTGGGGGCACGGTAGTGCCCCCGCCAAGACGAACCAAAAAAAAAAAATAACGAAAAGACGAACAAAAAAAAAAAAAAAAAACGAAAAGCACTACCTATCTTTTCTCGAAGTGCTTCGTCGTTTTTTTGAACCCTCATAACTTGGGTTTGGATTATACCAGATAAACAAAATTCTGGGGATATGATGTCAATAGTGAACTTATTAAACATGTAAAGTTTCAATTGCATAGCTTTTATACTTTAGATTTTATTGATATCTAAAAAACCCCGATTTCGTCACTCACTGATGATCATCAAAATTCTTAGAGTACTTCCTGAAGTCCCAGAAAGCTGAAATTTGGTATGTAAGCTAGTATTAGTACACAAACAACAAAAAAATTCTAAAACTTGGAACTTTTACCCCCCAACCCCTTAAACTAGGGGATGGAAGTTTGTATGAGACTTCCGCAAATTTTGATACTAGAGGTCTGAAAATTGATATAGGGACTCCTTGTTATTAACAATAATAATAAAGTACATAAAAAATAATAATCGGTTATTAGTTTATGTCGAATATTTACATTTTGTAATTTTGGTATTTACGTTTTGGCGGAGATCACCGTTTGCATATCAGTTCAACATAAACTCAAAAACAGCGTGCTTAAACCGAATATGGTGAAGATTGGATGATATTTATAGTATAAAATGTGTCGGAGGTATAATGCAACTATAATATTGTCATAAGCAACTTACAAAAAGAAGTGAAATCCCACCAAAAACATTTTCATGTAAAATGTTGCCAAGACGAGATCATATGGCTCGCACTGTCAAAAAGTTATCAGATCTCATGTAGAGCCAAGCTTCTAACTCTACACGCCCTAACTCTACAAGCCCTAACTTCGCAAACTCTACACCTTAGTCAAAATATGCGGCTTGGCCGTTTCGTTACTACCGGCTGCCGATGTTGTAGTTGACGAATTTCCTGTCTCATTTATATAAATATATTTTCTCTTTTTATTTTTATTTGTATTATATGTATATCAATTATTCTTCTTCTTTTTTTTTTTAATAGAACTATTGTATGACAGAAAAGTAAAAAACAGTGAAAAAAATTTTCACCTTACGCCCACGTGACGGTAGCGAAACGGCCAAGCCACATATTTTGACTAAGGTGTAGAGTTTGTGAAGTTAGGGCTTGTAGAGTTAGGGCGTGTAGAGTTAGAAGCTTGGCTCTACATGAGATCTGATAACTTTTTGACAGTGCGAGCCATATGATCTCGTCTTGGCAACATTTTACATGAAAATGTTTTTGGTGGGATTTATATTATTCAACAATTTAAATGATTTTAATTAAAAAATACCTTGTAAAAAATTAAATATTATAGAAAGCAAAAATAACAAACTTTACGAGTATTAATTTCTTTACATAGATAAAGTTGTAAGATTCTAAGAATTCTTATCTTATTGTTGATAGAGGCATCCGTTTGAATAAATTTCATATAAAATGGCGTAAAATAATAACATAATTGAGTCGGTGCCAAACTTTTAGAAAACAAAATAAGAAAGCAAAGCGAAATTGACGCGTAAAACCTTTCTATGATATTACTGCTTACGCAGTTTACTATATTGGCAAAAAAAACAACTACAATTAATTTTATTACGGTTTAACTATTGAACAAATTTGTTAAGTCAGACTGATTTTATAAATGTGAAAATGTGTGTGGATGTATGGTTGTCTGTTACTGATTGACGCAAAAACTATAGAACGGATAGTAACAAAACTTGATAGTAGACAGCTAGGGAACCAGAACAAGAAATAGGCTTCGTTTCAACCACGGGGTAGCAAATTACGCGGATGAAACTGCGAGATACAGCTAATATTTGTATGATCAAATCTACAGCGATGTCTACGTGAAAAGCCTATAAGCGTCGAAGGAAATTGTTTAGATTAGAATCTGAAATTCAACAGTTAATTAGCTTTGTATTAAATTCCAGAGCACGACAAAGGGAAGTCGCTTGTAAATAAACGATTTTAGAGTATTAAATTATTATATTAATCATATATTGTATTGCGCTTAAAACATACTTAAAGTTTTTCATTACAATAGAAAAAAGTTGAGTAGGGCCAAGTTATCTCTGACAGACCACTTTCAGTCAACTACATATATTAGTTGAATGAAGAGAAATATGAAAATAGAGGTTATTATTTAAAACATTAAATTTTATATTAAGTGATAGCGCTTCAGCCTGTAATATCCCACTGCTGGGCATAGGCCTCTTAAAACATGCAGGAGTAGGATTAAAGCTTAATTCACTACGCAGGTCCAATGCGGGTTAATAACATAAAAATAATAATAAATTCTATATTGGACCAATTTCTTAAAAAATATCTTATTAATTAAACGATCGCTATCAGTTGTACATGACAACAACCGGACCCGACCAATCGGAACAGATAGCTTAACGTGCTCTCCGAGGCACGGCGGGGAGACCCACAAGGACTAACAAACTGGCCAGAAATAAACATTTGTATAAACACAAATATTCTCTCCGACACAGCACACGCACAATTACACGATAATTATAGTCGTCCGTATATTGATACGTTAACCAATCAAGTCACATCAAACTATCAAATAATAATAGAAAAAGGAAAATATCAAAGTTATCAAAGTACACGAGGATTTGTTTATCTTCGACCTCATCAATTTTTTTATAGCTCTTAAGGTCGACTCGTAGATAAGACTGTATGGCGTAATTCCGCCAATATCGCAAGATAATATGTATATTTGTATATTAAAGCTAATAAATAAAAAAACTGAAATAAAATATAGGAAATATAGGAATAAAAATAATTAATTAAATATACAGTAAGGACACAACTTATTAAGATGTCTACGTGTACAGTCTTTACCGTCAGCCGAGGTAAATCCTTTTTAAATCAAACTTAGGTAAATCAACCGTTCAGAATTTGCATGCGAATTGAATATGCGCCACGCGCGGCACTACAATTCAGGAAAAACCATTAAGGTTTTGCGATGAAAACCATTTCTTTACTTAGTTTTACATTATGATTGTATTTTATAAGATATTTAAAGTAAGAATTGATGAGTTTTTGACTTAGATAATAAATCTATTTATTCATAAGTCAGATGTATTAGAGGATATAGATTTCATCTATATATTATATATTATTATATATATTTATATATTCGTATAAATAATAATACACTAAATTAGATAATTAAGTGCAGCAGATAATTTTTTACAGTGTTGTATAAAAGTTTGTCATAAACTCAAATACAGTTGGTAAAAGTTTAAACTCGAAATTTGAAACATTATTTGTAGACCTTTGATTAAAAGTCCATATACACATTTTGCAACTTTTACTTTTTTTTTACTCAAAAATAAAAGACAAGGTATTGAAATTAAAAGTTTTATGTGTTATTATTCGAGATTCAATTAGAAAGCGAGCAAGCAGAGTCGCGCGCAATAGCTAGTCTTTAATTAAAAGTTAGAACATACTTCACATTTAAGTATAAAACCGATAAGAAACTACGTAACGACTATGTGGCAAGGAATCATCAGCGCTACGAAACTCGTAGCAACGTTACGAACTTAATTGTCTACGAAGTTACCTTCGTAGCGACGGTTTGTAATTGCGTCTAATTGTAAATTGCAAATTGCCGTTCGCCGACTGACGTGCTACGGCTGATTAATCTGAGAACTCTATCTGGTCGTCTAGTACAAGTAAGATGGTTATTTATGCATTGATATCAATCAATGTGATAAGGTTCAATCATCACGCTACAGTCTATTCTGTCATCACACGATAGCACCGAAATTAGATGTACACGACTTGTTGCATACGAAAGTGGATTAGGTAGACGTTTGCTTTGTTGAATGGACTATGGGGCTCTATATATTAGGCGAGATTCGATCAATACGGCTTTCTATGATGATTTACACTGTCAGTACCTTATCGTACAGACTTGAAACGTCAAAAAACAAAACAAATTTACAAATACCCTCTTTTTGGCGTTTCTTTAATAAACTAACTGACCAGGCGAACTTCGTACCACCGTATTTTAAAACTTCTGAAAAGGAATAAAATAAATAATAAGAGAGATATTGAGCAGTCGTTTAAAAGTTATAATCGTACATACGTTCGGCAATTCATTTCAACATATATTAAATTACAGACATCATTATTTTCAATTATTACTAAACATTACATGAACGAACTCTGCAGTAGCTACGTGTATGCATTGCCTTAGTACATCTCACTGCAATAAACATCTACTAAACTTAGAAACAATGCACACATACATGTTTCATAATAAATGATACACTGACGCGAAAGAAACAATAATATCAAAACAAAGACAATCACAAGAACGACCTTGACAAATATAAGTCGTGAAAGTTTTATTTAATGTCCCTTTGAAGCCCTTGCGAGCCTTGACAGAGAAGACAATTATACCCTTGCGTTTGTTTAATTTACAATCTGTAATATGACAAAAGAATAAAAAGATATGGGTACATTTTAATTTTTAAATAATACGGTAATCGTACTTAAGGAGTAAACTTTAGTTTACGTATCGGAGTTGGCACACACTTTTTATTCTTATACTAACAACCCGCTCCGGGCTTCGAACGGTTGCAAAAACTATCAATGTTCCTCAACCATACTATGCATGTATTATACATACCTTCCTCTGGAATGACTCTATTCACTAAAGAAAACCGCATCAAAATCCGTTGCGTAGTTTTAAAGATGCATACACAGACGGCGAGAATCGACTTTGTTTTACACTATGTAATGATTTACACGTTCCTTGTCTTTATCAATCAATAAAAATTGTAAATAGCTTTTGCTAAACCAAAAGGTAATTCAATAATGGTAGTTCAGCATACTGCCTATCTAAATTATCTACTTGAATTAACTTCAATGTACCGATAATGATATGACATATTCCTGACACGTATTTCTAATTACATATTAATATTGAATTATTGGAATGACGATTGCAAGTAAGGTTTAATAATAAATCAATACTAATTTTAGTGGTACTGCATGATTACAGACATACAACTAAATGGTGTGATTATTAATCATTCGAGAATCTATTGTTTCGATGTTTATTGGTACATTTAGTTGGCATACAGTATTTTATTTGATATTAGACATTACTTATTGTACAAGCTCTAGCTTTTTATGTAGCAACCGTATGTGAAAGGTTTTAAATGGCGTATTTAAATTTTCTTTTTTTTTAATGTTATTAATTTCTGCCCTGTCTGTTATCCAAATAAATCAAAATAAAATAAAAAATAAAAATAAAATAAATGCTTATTTAACTTTCTATTTGTAAGCTGGTTTAAAAGTTTGCTTAGTTCGATATTCGCTAAGACCGGTATTTATAATTTAGAAAGTATTTCGTTATTTCTTACTTTTCTTTTTTACTAACATTCTTCATCCCAAAACTACCTAAATATTCAGGCTACTAGAATAAATTAAAAACAAATCGTAGAACCATTTACATGTATCTTCTCTACAAATAAATAAAATTGGAGTGTCTGTTTGTAATATTAAAATAACCGCTTTTTACTAAATGCATATGGATTTATACACGGTACATATACTACCTACTAACTGAACAATATTTTTTTAATTCCACGAAGTCGCGGGCACAGCTAGTTAAACATATGTTACATTATGTTATATAATATTTCTTAAGGGTTACAATTTTATTCTGGGATAAATTTCTGTTTAACGATAAGACCACCTATAGCACATAAATTCTATCGATTCGATTAAGATCTACGTAAATATCAAAAGAATAGTTTTCTTAGTTCCCGCGAATTCCCGTTTCTATTATTCGAGTTTAAAAATTCTTTTTTTGAAAGCCGGAAATGTTTAACTAAAACATATCGTCATTTATATATTAAATAAAAGTAATAGCAGGACGAATCTAGCCATTCATGAACTTCAAAACAGATAATTCCGTCCAAACAACTATTAAGCCCTATATTCTAAACTCCAGCGTCAAGTTGCGTTCGGTCGAAAGTTTATAGCCACTAGTTTCAGTTTGAACTAAAAAGTTATGTGGACCGTAAGCCGTTTGTAAAGAGCTATTCGTTTGAATAACCATTGTTAAAACGTTCCAGTTGGTTGTAAACATGATATTTTATTGCGGAGTTTAGATTGGCATAGTACTCGTATTTGACATCAGAAAGTTTTAATAGAATTTTAGTTTATTCAATTACGAACAAATCTAAACATTTTTTAATATCATATCAAAAATCGACCGTTCCAGCGGGGATCGATCCTGCATCTCCGCCTGACCGTGTCGGTGCTCCAGCCAATTGCATATTGCATATTTAAAACAGAAAAAGAACTATGCAAGGTTGAATCATAGTAAGATTGTGTCTTCTGCTTTTCGTGTAAATCACGGTTTAAAATAAATCGGCAATACTTTAAATTTAATCACAAACACAAGTGTTTCTGTATAATAAAGTCTCAAAATAACAAGAATATTCGTAAACTGAACGTAACTGAACTTTATTCACGACAGGCGGTGTTAACAATACGGAGTTTAAACAAAATGCCAGACGACTTATTGAAAATCAATTCAAGATTCATTGAAGCTTTGAATTGTAAATCGTGACCTGATTTTTTTTTAATCTTTCCCATGACACTCACCCTAAAATAAACACATACGCACAAAAACATACAAGACATAGTCAAGATGATGCAATGTGATGTATGCAACAGGTCATGACACTGTGAGAAAATAAGGCATGCATTACATCTAGACCATACATCAAGTATTATAATAGCATAGCATAGCTCGCTGGAAATATGGTATAGAAAAATAAAGTAAAAATTTAATTGAACTGTCCACATGACTACAGCTGAACATTATGGTAGATGAATAAAAATACTCCACGGTTTTCTCCCAAGCTAGTGGAGTATTAATTTTAGTAACACATTGTGAATTATAAATGAAAACTACTTTATAAAAATGTTACAGCGACTGACATTCAACGTATTTCAGTCACTGGTCGGTTTTAGAAATTGTTAGTTTGCAATAGAATTCCATACTTAAAGTGAGCGATGAAATGTAAGTGATGATGATTCTCTGTTATAAGAATCGGAATATTATCTACGAGAACGCACTAAGTTCCCGAACGTTATGAAATATTCTAGTGATAATGTGTATATATATTAGTCGGATGACAAAAGATCCATGTTGTTAGTAAAAATAAAAAGAACTTAATAACCAGTTTTAGTACTTAATAACTAAAAGTGACCTCGTAATGTCACACCCACTAGCGGACAGTCCCTGCTATCGTCAATGACTCTCAAGACGTTGTTGCAGCTGCCGCGCACTCGCCTTAAAAGTGAGCTTGCTTATTGCGTAGAATGGCCGGGAAACTGTCGACCCCTGCGTGCACGAACATGCTAACTAGAGGTACCGCAGCAGCCCCAGCAATGCCCTGAAGGCGCAAGGGCAGACACGCAAGGCGTTATACGACCTCTGGGTATAGCTGACGCACAGACTGCTCGTATAAAAGGAAGTGCAGTAAGCTTTAAAAAGCGTGATCATAACAAACAGACACAAAGAATCTAAAGATTTCACAGTTTAAGTAAAATACAATAAAATATTAAGCTTCTTGAACCTACGCTAAAGATGTTTGTGTCTATCAAAGCGCTTATACAAGCTTGCGCCTACGCGTAACTGTGTCCTTAGACATAGGGAGCGTCGCAATCCGTACCTATTGCTTCACATGACGTAACACATCACTGTCGTATATATGAAAGACATAATATGCGGAATGACTGTTTTTGAGGCTAGGTATATCATCTAGTAGCCGTAGCTTACAGACGCCTGCAACAGCAGAAGCATCGCGGGCGCATTGCCGACCCTATCCCCGAGTCTCGTCAGGAGCTCAGGCCACCTTACTCTCCACAGAAACACAACTACTTGCCCACTTAAATAACTTCCAGTCTAATCTATAATCATAAGTATTTTAAGATTTATCGTCACGTAACTTTGCCACTTTTACAGCTCACGTAGTAACAGCGCTTAGCGATACACCCAAGCATACTGGACAATCATTCTTAGAATAAAATGAATAACAAATTCGATTTATCAAAATTATAATTTCTTGGTGTCGTATACAATATCAGACATTTTAATTTCAAAATAAATGGTTTTACGTTTACAAACGATACGTTTGTGTATAATGTATATACATATATATTTTCCTTGAGGCGGTACATCGTAATCGTACTTATGTAGGTTGTAATAATATAAAAATATTATTCACTGTTATTATTTTTTCTCTATTTTCATACACGTGATCGAATGTAAGATAACTCCTACGCTCCTACTCCTACGAAAAATAAATCATATAATCGAATAAAATAAGTAAACTACAGAGACATACGTTTTTTTTTTTTTTTTATTAAGTATTGTTTCGCTTTGAAATCTGTATTAGATGCAAAACTCAGAACATATTGAAGGTTATAACATTCGAAATTAATTTACTGTTTCATTGGCATCCAAGTTTTTCATTTTAATTAACTCCAAACAAATACTAAAACATATTTCCCAAAGCTCAAACAAAAAACCTCTTAAATAAATGAATTCATTTCCGGGAAATTAAATAAATAAATCTTTATTCATGTAGAAAAATAGAAAAGAAAACAAGGAACATCAGGACATCGTCTTATTATAGCTTGGTATTATATTACGCTCAATATTTGTGTGAAAAGCTAAAATTAAAGGGTTATAAATATTTGTGACATTTTGTTTCTTCGCCGATATAATTATACTTCATGCCCTGGCGTCGTAAAATGTAAAAAGTACGGTGAAAACTTAATATCACCGGAGGATAATAAACAGTGTCCAGAAACTCAACGTCAAAAGGGACCGGGCGAAGAGCCAGGCAATACTTGTTCAAGGCTAGAAAATGTATATATTTTTATTAATTTAGTTATACAATAAAAGTTACACTCGAAAAATCATAAAAATGAAAAACACGTAACACTTTTTTGAATTTACGATTTTCACTACACGTAGTTAATGTATTTTAGGCGATAACAATTTAAGAAAAAAAACGATAAAGAAAGATAGGAAACCGTGTACCACTCAATAACATTCAACTCACAGCTCCTTAATCACACATGATCATGGCATCTGCAAAGTCGGCGAAATATTTAAAATTTAAGGGAATTTCAAAATGACCCATGAAATTAAGTGTTGATAGTGACGTAAAAGCTTAAAAACATTATTTAATTAACCATGCCATTATAGTTGCTACGTATAAAATATGACATAAAAATAAGTTAAGTTACATTGACACTACTTTTAAAAATTTGAACACCGATGGGATTTCTTTTATTTAAGCTTACAGTGAGAAAATATTATTTCCTTTTATTATTTCAGTATTAGTTGTATGTTGCGCTGCCTTTCAATTAGTCACCTGATACCCTGCCATAATGTAGCGCGATCAGATTAACACTTCCGCTCCACTGAAATAGACTACAAAATAAAAAATAATAAAAAATCCTTTTACAGAATTCTTTAGCGCAGTCTAGTGTTTTCCAAGTACTTTCTATTCGTAATTTTATGTGTGTTTTTTATTATATACAGTCGAAGATGTAAACGTTTTATTTTGCAACGCTAATAATGAGTTCACTCTAATAAATAACTATTAAAAGTTAAAACTAATAGCAGAATCCAAGCATTGCATTGTATATCACTTGAACTAGCTAAGTCATTTATTACGTACTAGTGTTTACTAATTAGTGTGTGTTAGTTAATTTGAGGTAGAACAGCAAGTAAATACTGACGTATTACGGTTAACAGAAGATGTCGACTTATAAATACTGCTTTCAAGTTGTGTTTCATTATTGTGGTGAGTAACGTTACCAGTGCTACAAGCAGAACTTCTCTAGAAGATTAGGAACTCCAGACGAGGAGAACCTCTCAAGTATGACAACACATTTCTAATGATCGTCGTTGATGGAGGTGTTTATTAGCTACGGTTAATTTATACCATTAGGCGGACTGTACATTTGTCAGCCACGATATTTGTATAAAAACTACTAGCTGACCCGGCGAACTTCGTATCGCCTAAAACAGACTTTATCGTATGGTATTAAAGTTCAAATTGACTTTTAAGTATTATCACAAATCTTTTGTATGGGAGTATAGAAAAGTGTTGTTTTTAGACTTTTTCAGGAAATTTATTTTTTTTTTTTTTAGAATTTTTCTCTCCGTAAGAACCATCCTCGTACTTCAAGGAATATTTTAAAAAAAGAATTAGCGAAATCGGTTCAACCGTTCTCGAGTTTTGCGCTTAGCAACACATTCAGCGACTCATTTTTATATTATAGAAGATAGTACAAATTACTAAACAGTGATAAGGCGGCGCTTTGTAATATTCAGTTGTTTCATAATAAGACTTGTCTAATATGGACTTACTTAAATATAGATGTTTTAAGCCACATTCTTACATTACAAATGTAATATGAGGAAGTGGAGCTTACGTTTACCCTCCTTACCACCCCAAGGAGGTCACAAATGAAAATTTAATGTAAAATAAACAACTCGGTATATAAAACAAACAGTACCGTTCATCTGCAATAACATTCTAATACATACATCGATATTAACATAACTTTATTTCTATTATTGTTATGAATATTTTTGAGTGAACAAATATGTTTCTTAATTTCTCGACAGTACGAAAACACGTGATAATCAAATCAAATTGTAATATACTAGCGAACCGGCCCGGCTTCGCACAGGTGCAAAAAGTGTCAGTGTTCCTCTACTACATTATGCATGTATTATGTACATATAAACCTTCCTCTGAAATCACTCTATTTACTAAAGAAAACAGCATCATAAACCGTTACGTAGTTTTAAAGATCTAAGCATACAGACAGCGTGAAGCGACTTTGTTTTGTACTATATAGTGATAATGATATACATAATGATCGATAAATTACGATAATAAGCATTAAGTTATTTACTTTCAGAATTTTTTATTTAATTTGTATTTTATATCATATAAAAGTTTAATCGGAAACACTGATATATTATTATTTCGAGAAGTTTTCTTTGTGAAACGTTAAACTTTCGATCAATCGAACAGATCAGCTGTATCATCGTACGAAGTCTTTTGCTCTTTATGTATACAAATAAAAAAATTGGAGTGTCTGTGTGCAATATTAAAATAACCGCTTTTTACTAAATGACATGGTACTTTTTTTACAATCTTTGTCTGTCTGTCTGTCTGCCTGTCTGTCTGTTTGTTCCGGCAAAACTCTGAAGCGGCTGGACCGATTTTGACGGGGCTTTCATTGGCAGAAAATTGATGTAGTAAGGAGTAACTTAGACTACTTTTATTTTAGGAATTTATTTATTTTATAACTCTATGAACTAAACAATAACTTTTTTTGTAAAATTTCACGCGAACGAAGTCGCGGGCACAGCTAGTTACGTACATATAAATTCTCTCGATCTGGAAAGTTCTTGTAACATACTATATGAAAATATTTATTTCTACCGAGACAAACACGATAGTAATTTCATAAATTCTTCTTTTCGATAACATAATAACTTTCGTAAGAGCATTGTGATCTTCATTCTTTATATTTTTGGTAATGGATAATTTATTAACACACGCTATGATTAGCAAGACACTAACACTGATAACTACGTTCTGGCACCATTTAGATAGATTAGATTAAATTCGTTTCTGCTCTATGTTTATTTTTTTAAAGTTTCGTTTACTATCATATACATCTGATAGCCATCGTTACTAATAGTAAGCTAATTATCAGCCAATTTGCAGTTTTGAATAATGAAAATAAACACAAAAACCATCCCACAATTAGACAAAAGTTATTACCTCATTTACAAATCAAAGCTTTTTTCAATAGATACATTTTTCTAAACATAACTATTGTTTTTATTGTTATTATTATTATATAGGAAGCCAACACATGTATAACTTTACAAAAAAAAATTCAATTAAAAATTAACAGTATAAAAAATAATAATTAAAAAAAAAACAAAAAACCCGCCTGCGTGAAGAACAACTAATAGAAAATCAACTGAAAAAGCTGGAACAAGATAAAAATTCAATATGCACACAAAGTCAGCGAAATAAATAGAAACAATATCAAACATTTTGTGCTGTACATTTAAAATATATTAATACGGTAGTCTTTCGAAACTTTATGCAACATCGTAGATAACATGCAGTCGGAGACATGCACAAAGAGAGAATGATTTGACTTATCCTTCAATTTCATGCCTCCGACTGCATGTTATGTACGACGTTGCATAAAGTTTCGAAGAACTACCGTATTAATATATTTTAAATGTACAGCACAAGTATTACGGTAATAATAATCATGATATATCTTTTTAAAATCCTTGTATTGTGCCCTTCAATTTGATACCCATATTGTAGTATTCGAGAAAAAAATTTTTTTTTATTAACTACAATGGTATCGCGCAGCCGCCATGTTTAATTTTTTTTAATGTCACCTATCTAAGAACACTTAGGCAGCTAAGACGAACCTAACGATACCTCAATTATGTAAATCCGTTCAGTGGTTCTGGAAATATGAGGTAGTAAAGAATATTACATACATAAATACAAGATACGCGCGAAAAACATAACCCTTCCTTGGCAGTCGGGTAATAATTTTTTGTTATACATTGCAATTATAGACAAAAACTCAATAAATCTTTGGAAATATGTACATTAAAAAAAACACTACATCTTAGACAAAAGAAAAATAAATAAATAAAGTATTCTAATTATCCTATATATAGAAATAAAAACAAGGAAAGAAAATAAATTTTCAATTTAAATTAGCATTAGATAAAAATTAACTAAAACTTTATTGTCACTAAACAAATCAATATCCGATTCTTTGTAAATATAATTAAACGTTTTTAAGACCCTATTCAAAGGAGCGTTCTATACCTAAATTTGTTTAAGAAAACCGAAATTCGACAATACTTGTATTAACAAACCTGACATTTTCTCAGGAAACAATAAACTTAATTTAAGCCAGTAGCCGATTCCTCGAAGACACAATTGTCCAGTTGTTTAGCCAAGCACGCGACCTTACATCGGTTACGGTACACGTGCTCCTCTGACTCATCTCGCCTCTCCTACAATAACTTGAGTACATTACACTTTAAGTGAATTACGCAAGGAGTGTTTCCAGTGACATTAAACGAATATTATAAAATCGTCTAAATAATTACCTAGTATTATTGATTTTTTTTAATAACCTAAAAAAAACAACGTCGTGACGGTTCGTCAACAAACGATTTTTTTTTTAATATAGAAACCAGGTTTCATTCTATCACATAGTTGTGTATGCTTGCAAACAAAAAAAAACCGACTTCAATTATATCGACCAGTAATACAACGTAGGTAGATCAAAAAATAGTCAAGAAAATATGTATTATAAAAGTAATCCTCAGATCTCAATCAAAATTAAACGGACCCCCATGACAAGCACCACCTTTCGATTAAAATAAGAATCATCAAAATCGGTACACCCAGTAAAAAGATATTGGGGTAATACAACCACCCACCGGTCACGGAAAAATAGTCAAGTAAATACGAATTATTACATTTATAATTCGAAAAATACTTGTCAGGTCTCGATGTAATTTTAACGAGTCCACATGACAAGCACCACCATTTGATTAGAAAAGCATCATCGAAATCGGTCCATCTTATAAAAAGTTCTAAGGTAACATACATTTTAAAAAAATACAATCGAAATGAGAACCTCTTTCTTTGGGAGTCGATTAAAAAGTATAATCTGACAAACTTTATACGAATTGTGTCGGAAATATATCAGTAAAATAATAGATATATTCATTGAATATAGAGGCCGGCCTGTTGTTCTGTCGCAAGGATGTCATTGTTAGATTCTTTTGTTCTCGTAAACAAAACACATTTCTTTGGAGTTTTAGTAGTTTAGTTTAAGAGTTCGATCCAAATAAATTTATTAAGGACTAGGCAATGTGACAGAACTCAACAAATTAAACGCACACTTAGCCATATTTTTCAATAATAAAGGTATAAAATTCAGCTATAATTTTTCATTGTATTCAAATAATAAGTATGCATTATTATGTATATCAACCATATTTGAAACTAGAACTCACTAAAATTCTTGAATAGTAGGTAGTGATACTTAAATTAGACTTTTTTTAACTAGCGACCCACCCCGGCTTCGCACGGTTGCGAAAACTATCAGAGTTCCTCTATGTATCATACATATAAACCTTCCTCTGGAATCCCTCTATTAACCAACTTCCAAAAAAGGAGGAGGTTCTCAATTCGACTGTACTTTTTTTTATGTATGTTACTTCAGAACTTTTGACTGGGTGGACCAATTTCGACAATTTTTTTAAATCGAAAGGTGTTGCGTGTCATTTGTTCCAACTAAAATTTATTTGACATCTAACAACTACTTTTCGAGTTATATCTAATAATGCGTTTTTACTTGATTATTTTTTCGTCGACCTACGTTGTATTATACCACATAGCCTTTTACTGGGTGTACCGATTTTGATGATTTTTAATTTAATCGGATGCTGATGTTTATCATGTGATTTACATTTAAATTTCGCCGAGATCTGATTACAACTTTTTGAGTAATCTTTGATAAGGCGAATTACTTGACTATTTTTTCGTCTACCTACGTTGTATTACTTGTCGATGTAATTGAAGTTGTTTTTTTTTGTTTGCGAGCAAATACAATTATTTACTAAAGAAAATCGCAACAAAATCCGTTCCGTAGTTTTAAAGATCTAAGCATACAGACAGCGGAAAACGACTTTGTTATATACTATGTAATGATTAGGACGCCATCACTAGATAAGACATATGATTCTGCCAATGTCAACCAGAATGGGGAACACACGAAAGATGTTGATAAGTTAGACTTTGTTTTTACAATGTTGTTATAAATTAATACTATCTATCACTTTAAAAAACAAATTATTGAAATAAAAAACGAGTGTGCTTTAGACCACACGACTGAATTAAAACTTACGAAACGTATATCTCTCTCTTTCTATCTTCACTACCTTATATCTCCCTCTCAACTTCCGTTCGCCTCACCCGATCACACTTTTCATAACAAGCTTTCTCAACAAGTCAAGCGTGCATAAAAAAGTTTCAATAACGTTAAACTATTAACAATTTTAAACTGCTATTCAATTCAGTTTCGCAAAGACAGAATCTTCATCGCTTAAAAGAGATAAACTGTGACGTCACAGAACAAGTGAAATCAGAAGAAAAGTTGAAAGTTTCGTTTTTATACAGAGGTAGACATTATTTTATCTATTTATAATTATAGTACAAAAAAATCAACATGACATTGTGTCTATACAATCTTGTCATTATACCTTATTAAGAATATCTTTACAGTTTGCCATTCTATTGTTTCGTCCGCTGCGACCCTAATACGATATCTCAGCGCTCCATCGGTTAGCAACAAAAAGAAATACTTGTTAAACATAGCCACCGTCACAGGTTTACTATATATAACAAGATCTGTAAATTAATAAACAATATTGCTCCTTAACACGAGGGTGCTTCGTTATAAATTAGTATGCAGGAGAGCCCTATAAACATCGACGTCTCTAAGAGATTCAGGTGGCTCCGTTAATATACAAAATAAATAAATAAACTGGATAGATCGATTATAGCAAATATTGGTATAAAACGAGCACGCGTCGACGATCGAGGCCGTTGTGTGACTCGTGCAAATACGATAAAAATTCCTTTTAATGTTTATATTGTCTACATATATTCACATTTGTACAGGGAAACAATTTCATTGAATAAATCCTCATTGTTTTACTGGATTAAAACTTTTTTGTTACCTTTTCAAAATATTAATTTTCATCATTTATTGATCTTTCAAATATTATCTTCAAAGTTTGATTCTCTTATAAATAATTAACCCAGTGAATGTTGAAGAGCAGTCCCAATCGTTATCAAATAAACTATAATACAGAACATTTAGCTAATATTAACCTCGAACAATACATACTATATTTATACAAAAATTTATTTACTCATAACATAAGATTACCAACGAATTTCTTATCGTATCGCGTAGAATAAACAATTCGATTTGGTTGTTCCGCAGAACGAATGAAACGTTCTTGTGTAATTAGTTCCTGAATCTGTAATGAATAGTCGACAAAGAAATTATACTTCCAAGCATCAGATCCTAACATCGTTTTATTACCCACTTTATATACATACTTATATATATACATATATATTACATAGTTACTTCATATAAGGTTGCCGCTAGCTCTGTTACAGTTTCACCAATGTATATTTAACCTAACTGAGCACATAAATGTTAAAATATATCTCTCGGGCAGATTTATACGAGTATTTCTACAAAAATTTGTTCCCAGTCTGGATGTATGTTGTGTTCGTCCCGATTGTTATCAAAAACATCAGTTAGCTATCAATACTTGTGGCACCCTAGCGACGTGACAGAAAAAAACTCCCAACCTGCTCCTGTACGTACATAAGCTATTTGCGCAACAGTGGGATATTTATAAGCTGTTTCATTTCAGCTCATAAATTAAATGGTATGTACTAATTTTTGGGACAAATATAGCACAAAATGGTTCATATGACAACACAAGACAAATGCCTCGCAGTCCCTTTCTTCTTAGGACCTGAGTTTTGACTCCGTAACATTTATCTTTAGATCTTGTAACGAAAACGAAAACCAAAATATATATGAGCGATGATGATATGATGATAATGATGAGGATAGCAGCATTGTTTAAGTATGAAATTAGGCAAAAAAAAAGTCTCTTGAAAGGGCCTCGAAAACGACTTCTAATAAACGGTGGTGGTCTTTGTGAGTCTTTGGACGTGCAGTAATGGGTACACATGCGTTGTATATATAAAGTTATGTCCAGAGGCTTCTGAGGGTTTCTAGTAATTTTGCAATTAAAAATTTTTGGTAGTATTGCTGGTAACTGGCTGGTTTTCATACCATGAATAGTGAACATTTTAAAAATGAAATATAAAAGTTAAAAAAAAAACGTTTCCCGGCACTTTTCATTTGTTTTTCTGTCCGCCAAAATGGGTGAATAGAAGAAAAAATTTGCTACATTTTTAAAATTTTACTTTAAAAACGGAACAAGTGATTTAAGCTGCGAATTTTTTTTGTCACGTTTATGAACCTACTGCAGTGTAAGAGTGTACAAAGTTGGTTTAAGCATTTTCAGACATAAAATTTTGATGTTAAAGATGCATTTCACACCGTTCGCCCAGTTACGGATAAGATTTGAGAATTGGCCATAACCCCCAGTTGATCTATTCGAAAAGGGCTGGCTATACAAAAAAGCGCGTTATATGGCTGCCACATGAAATCTCCGAAAGAAAGCTAATGGACCGTGTACTCATTTATGATTCTCTCTTAAGTTGTAATGATATTGAACCATTATTGAAGAGATTGTTCACTAGTGACGAATAGCGGATCACCTACAATAAGAATGTACGAAAAAGATCGTGGTCAAGGGTCGGTCTAGCTGCACAGGCTATTGCGAAACCCGGGTTGACAAGCAATAAGGTGGATGTTGGTGGGATTTGAAGGGCATCATTCATCATGAACTTTTACCGCTGGGTAAAACCATCGATTCTGATTTATACTGCGGTTACGCCCTACCACATACGTCTTTAGCCACTCGACAAAAATTGAGAGAGTTGGGAAGTCTTAATAAAAACACCATTTAGCCCCGATCTTGCACCCTCAGATTTCCATGTATTTTGGTATCTTCAGAATTCTTTAGGTAGTAGGTGGGTAGTAAAGTTAACATCAAGAGGACTGTGTGCGGTTTTTTTATTGAAGTCCCAAAATTTCTACACCAATGGAATCCTGTCACCCTACCTGTCACCTACGAGATGGTGGCAAGTTATCGAACAAAATGTTACATATATATATTATAATAATGTAAACAAATTTTGTGAAATATTACCTTAAATTTCTATAAAAAATGAAGAAACTTTTTCCCCGACCGCGTTAATAATACTTAACATTACGCTTTCCAACTTCACGCTTTTGACAGTCAGCAAGACGCCGACGCCTCTCGGGTTAACTAGTACCTAAATAATAAATCACTGTAGTGATTACTGCATAAAATAATTTTATTCCTCCTACGACTCATAAAAGTCCGTTACACGCTCTTGATGATGTCACTCTCTTCCATCACTCAATTATACTTGGGGTAATAAAAATTATACAGCAATCAAAGCGCACTTTCTATAACACCCCATTGCTGGCCACAAACCTTATTTTTATATTGTGTATTCGCCTTCCGGATCCTTTATGAATAAAAAGTATATTTCGTATGTATAATGTTGAATGTTAACAAACTCAACTCAACTTTAATACGAAATTGGCCGACTCGATAAGAGTAGATCTTGAGCTATAAGATCGCAGATTTAAATATTAGCTATTATTGCAAAGTTTATAATAAAGACCTCTTAATTCATCGAATTCCAAATAGAAGGAGGTTCACATTTCGATTATATTTTTTATGTATGTTACCTCTAGAACTTTAGACCGGGCGAATCGATTTCGATTTTTTTTTTAATCGAAAAGTGGGGCGTGTCTTGTGGTCCTTGTGGTTGGTCCCATTCAAATTTAATTGAGATCTAAAAAGTACTTTTCGAGCTATATCAAATAACGGGTATTTACTTGACTATTTTTTCGTCTACCTACGTTGTATTACCTGGCAATGTAATTGAAGTCGATATTTTTTACAATTATAATTATAAATATAATTCTTCAGAGTGTGTGATTTGAGTGAGATATTTAATTATAATGACGCCGCGTTGGCGCAACGGTCACACCCATGGATTGTACCTGTTGCGCTGGCGGTTGCGGGTTCGATCCCCGCACTTGACAAACATTTGTATTGGCCATACAGGTGTTTGCCGTGGTCTGGGTGTTTGTGTAGTCCTTGTGAGTCTCCCCACCGTGCCTCGGAGAGCACGTTAAGGCGTCGATCCCGGTTGTTATCATGTACACCTGATAGCGATCGTTAATCATAGTAGATAATATATCCGCCAAACCGCTTTGTAGCAGAGTTGTGTATTAAGCTCTGATCCTTCTCCTACATAGAGAAAGAGGCCTATGCCCAGTAGTGGTATATTACAGGCTGAAGCGTATTTAAATATAAAAAATTATGCTAAAATTATTCAGTAACGAGACTCGTGAACAAGACATTCGTAGCTAATATAGAAGTATCGAGTTCCGCAAAATGAAAATAAAAAACATGGTAAATATCCCGTTTTTGAATAACTATAGAAATAAAAATAACCATGTTAATTCAAAATCTTATATAAAATATTACAAAACCAAAATTATATGAATCTAATGTAAAATAAATAATACGAAAGCTGAGAATGTCATTAGCAACACGACCGTAGTAATTAAATTAATTAAGAAATGTCTATTATACTACGTATAATTAGAAATTGATTAATAATTGGGTACGAATATTGTTAATATATAATTGTTGTTAATTCTATCTATAATTAAAGGGATGTCGAAGTAGCTTTATAACATCATCGCTAAAATTAGACTTACGAGAGTAATAATAGTTTTCGATATGTATCGATTTTGAAATAGAAGACTTATACTTAATTTACCTAAAAGCTGTAAGATCTAGGTTATTATAAGTTATAAATATTTCTGCTGATCCTTGGGTTAAAGAAGATGCTACTCTAACTACACGAGGACGCTATTTTGATGCATTCTAACACACTATGTATATTGTATACTAACAACCGCTCTGGTGTAGTGGTGCGTAGGCTATGTACTGGCCTACTAAACCGACGGTTTAAGGGTCCGATTCCCGTCCGGGATCAATATCTGTATTTGTACAAATATTTCTATACGATTTAGATGTCTTTCCTAGTGGGGTCTCCCCACCGTGCCTCGTAGAGCACATTAAGGTGTCGGTCCCGGTTATGAACATATACACCTGATAGCGATCGTGACTCATAGTCATATCATAGTAGGGAATATATCCACCAATCCACAGTAGAGCAGCGTGGTGGCTTAAGCTCCGATCCTTCTCTGACATGGAGAAAGAGGCCTATGCTCAGCAGTTGTATGATATAGGCTGAATCGTGATCGTTATCGAACACATAACGTATAATACTCATTAATTCTTATTGTATGTTGGTAAATAAAATCTATTATGGCAAATTATAGAAATAGAATTATGTAATGTCTATATGTACCTATGTATAAGTGATAAGAGTGTACTAAAGGCCTGTTTCGAGAAACCTATTCCTTTACTTAGTAAGTAATGAAATTGTAATGGGACAAACCTTAGAATAGCTTCTTCATCTTAAATATATTTTAGTCAGCTATAATTGTACAAAAATATATAATTCATAATAAAAAGACATATTCTTATAAAACAACATAATAATTATTACAATCATGACAAATCCTTTTGTGGATTTCTTTCATCACGACGAATGCACTCAATAAATTCAGACGAGCGTCTTGAGTGGGCGACCGAAACGGGAAAATTTATACTTTGAATTTTATGAAAACGCGGTCGCTACGAATACTATGTTTACACGATCACTGAAATGCCAAGGAGGGATTTGTGTGTTTACATATACTTCGACCGCTTTTTGAATATATAATCAGACGCTATTTTTAGTAACGGTTTTACCCTGAGTTTTTTTTATGGAAAAAATGATTTACTCGTGTTTTATGGTAACATTTTTTCAAATATATAATTTATAATGTTTTATTATTTTAGAATATTTGATTGATAAAACTTAAAGTATAACCACAGCAGCAGGTTAAAACAAAAGTATAATTGCTTTGTTTATGATAAGATTTGATCATATTGGACATTAATTAATTTATTTTAATATTGTTTTACTTATATATGCTAGAAAACTTAAAATGTTTATGCTGATGAGCTGAGCTGGTCCGACTGACATAACTCAATGAATATCACAAGTGCTAAATTTGTTCTTTAAAACTTATTTCGTGTCTGTTGGTTAAAAAAGGTCTTAAGAAAACCCATACTAAATAATCTTATATATAAATCGACCCGCACGGTACCCTTACGGATTAAGATTCAACCCTTCTCCTCTATAATAGAGACATAAACCCTGCAAAAAGATCATTTAAAATCTGTTACAGTAAAGTTTTATTTTATTCCGCTCTAAGGTGAAGACTGTGCTGGTACGAAACGTGGACAGTCACCAAAGACATCACGCATCGCATTCAGGTGGGATATCTGCTCCGAGACAACGATTTAATCTCTATCTATAATATAAACCGATTGGATTAAATAAAATTGGGAGTGTCTGTTTGTAATATTAAAATAATCGCTTTTTACTAAATGCGCATGTATGTATGCTCGGTACATATACCAAAACAACATTTTTTTATAATTTTTGTCTGTATGTCTGCCTGTTTGTTTGTTCCGGCAAATCTCTGAAGCGGTTGGAACGATTTTGACGGGGCTTTCATTGGCAGATAACTGATGTAGTAAGGAATAGCTTAATAGTGTCTAATTTAAAATACAAGCTGTTAATTATTATATTCACGAAGAATTCAATAAAATAAAGCAGTACGAAGTCAGTACGAAGTTTCCCAGGTCAGCTAGTACTTTATATAATATAATCATATACATCAATTACATCACAGGAATAATGAGCAGTCTGAAATGGATGCAGTCAATTAAATCCAACAATAGCTACTACTGCAAATATAAATAAATTAAATTATTATGAACGTGTATGTAATATGAAATCAAAGACATAAAGTTATCATTGTGGTTAATATTTAGTATTAAACTCAAAATAACTTATTATTTTAATATTCTCCGCTATACGAGTATTATAATATTCACACCACGTATGCTAAACATTACTCAATACCGCTTTACTCAAACGTTATAGTTTGCTAAATGATACGAGTAATAACGTAGCGAGTAGTATAAGGCAGTGTACAAACTAGTTGGTTTAGTTACTGTTTACTAAAAAAAGTTTCGACTACAAGTTTTTTTTTACCACCAAGTTGACAAGTGTATGGTACAGATGATAAGTGATTACAAAAGTCTATAGACACCTGCTATACCAGCGCATTACGTGCGAAAAAGGAGATATATCGATAGTTTAGGTTATTGATGGACGATCTGACAGGAACTAGGGTCTCGTTGATTAAGCGTGGCCTCTTTACCAATATGTCCAGTAGATAAAAAGTGGGATGTAGTCGAGCGATATTAGGAAGACGCATATACACTTTTTTGGTAGTAACAAATTAACAACAGTCAAATAAGTGGATCAGTGAAACAATGTTGTGGATTCAGTTTCACTCTTCTTCTAAATGTATAACAGGCATCTACGCATCCATATACCGTTTACTGATTGATCCAGATCAGTTTAGCTCAGACTTTATGAAAATACTAAATACCTTCAAGTTTACTATTACAAATCAATTAACATATCGCTTTAAATCACTTAGGCATACCTTATAGTGAACAATCTGAACGTGTCTTTACAGTTCTATGAAACAATATAGAGGTTACATTAGAAATTCCCAAACTATTTGAAGCAGGAGACCCGATTTTCAAAACGAGGCAATTCCTCAGCCTGAGGCCCCCATAGTCAAATTCCTACCTTTGTTTTTTTCCTATTTATACAAAATGCTTATCGATTTAAAAACTTTCGGGTTTTCGTTTACGTTAATTAACACACACACATACATACCAACATATATTACAACATAATAATACTTACTTTTTCACCAATATCTTTCCAGATTTATCCGCCTTCAGGACGATCTTCGTGTGGAGCTTCTCGAGGAACTTTATCGTCGGATTGTTGAACTGATTGAGGTTGTACGCCAACGTGAAGAGCTCCTCTGTCCACATCTACGAACAACATGTTTCAATTTATTTCATTATATTAAAACATGACAACTCGTACGGTTTCATCCGTTTTTTTTTTTATACACATATGATTAGATTTTTATTTATGGATACTACTAACATTTTAAACTATCTTCTTTGTAAATAGTATCAGTATCGTCCAGCGCTAAAACGTTTTTTAATCGATCTCGTAATTCCAGACGCGTTCATAGAAACAAATAAACGATAAGATGTAATGTAGCTACGAAACCATTCGTCTGCGAATAAATAGTTTTCAGTTCATTTTATTGCACACACTAATATCATGTCTTACTGCTGCTACTACTGCACAAACAGAACATAACACAAACCCCCAGACATTGACAAACAGAAAAGCCTATACAAACAATTATCACGTACAGAGATCCAACCCACTTCCCATTAGCCCATTTACTCACTGCACCAGCCCATTGAAAGGTATGTTACCTACTGTTTGTATTTGTTTGTACTAATACAACTATTTTTTTGCATGTCACTTGATAACAATACTAACGTATTTCATATAATTCTGGATACATCGTATGGATTTATACTCGTAATATTAAGTAAAATAGTAAACATTTCATTATTTCATTTCAAAACAAAAAATAAATTTTATTCAATAAAAGCGATGAAATCGTTAACAGTTTTTTTTATGTAAACAACAATTAATTCTCCTTTCAAACAACACGTGTGCCATTAAGATGTTAAATAATTCGTTCCAATAAAACTGTTACATTGATCTTTAAAATATCAGCAGATACATACTCGTATATTTCAACAGCAGATAGTAATCAAAGTTATTTTCTTATTAATCGACTTCAAAAAAAGGAGGATGTTCTCAATTCAACTGTACTTTTTTTATAAAATAACTTTTTACAGGGTGTGCCGATTTTGATGATTCTTTTTTTAATCGAAAGCTTCTGCTTGGCCCCATTTAAATTCTAAAAGAGATCTGAAGAATAGCTTTTGAGTTATTCCTAATAATGCGTATTTATTAACTGAGATGAGTCATAGCAGGAAAAATTTCTGTTCAAAATCTGATGTAACCTTACTAGGGAATTACCTCAACCTGTAACCTCTGTAAGATGGTAAAATCAAAACAGCTACGTAAGCGGTACACAAGGGAGGTCACAGAAAATTTTCGTTTACGGATGAGAAAAATTTTACAATTGAGATACATTTTAACAAACAAATTGACCGTATATAAATACGGTGCTCATAGCTCTAAGGAAGCTTCTTAATTAGTCAACAGAGTACAACGTGGGCATTATCCGACTTCAGTGATGATTTGGTGGGGTGTTAGCTATGAAGGAGTTACTGAGCCATATTTTAGTTTTGTTTTTTTTTAGGTTCACCTGATGGTAAACGATTACCGTAGCTTAAGATGCCTGCAACACCAGAAGCATCGCAAACGGGTTGCTGACCTTATCCCCCATTCCCCCTAGGAGCTCTGGTCACCTTATACACCAACAGAAACACAACACTGCTTGCAAACAGTATTATTTAGCTGTGATCTTCTGTAAGGTCAAGGTGCTACCCTCATCGGGATGCTCCATATTTTGAGCAGGAAATTTCCGACCTCAGTTTATGAAAAAAGTATCAAGACACCATTCTTAAGAAGGTAGTTATACTCCTTAACAACACCATGTTCAATAACCAAGAATGGTCCTTCCACCAAGACACTGCGCCGGTTCATAAAGCTCGATTCACCCAATTTTTGGTTAGAAACCAACGTTCCAAACTTCATCAGAGCTGAAGACTGGCCGTCATCTAGTCCCGATCTTAATCTGCTCGATTATGATTTATGGTCAGTTTTAGATACTACGGGTTGCTCTAAATGTCATGATAATTTGAATACCCTAAAGCAATCCATACGATTGACAGTTAAGAATTTTTCCATGTAAAGAGTGCGTGCTTCTATTGATAACTGGCCTCAATGTTTCAGGGACTGTATTGTAGCCAATGGAGACCACTGCGAATAGGCTTTCTATATTTTTTTGACTTTAAAGTAATGTATTAAACTAACACACTGTAATAGTAGTAAATGTTACGTGCAATAGAAAAAAATGTATGTTCGTGGATTCACACGATTTGTTGATTTTCGGTATGTGTGCTATTATTTCTAAAAATGCAACTTTTGTTTGTGTGACAGTATCGCATCAGTCGTCATCCAAACAAGATGTGTTGTTGAAGATCAAGATGATGTTCTGATTATTAATAGACTAAATCTTTGTATGTTCGGTTCGACGAGACTTTGAAATTTTTAACCTTTGAACTCGAAAATTTAAGGATAATTCGAATGACGCGGACAGAACGCAATAAATTACATATTACATTACTATATGCCACGTATCCTATGTTAAATCTTGCGTACGAAATAACACATAGGGGTCAAATGTCATATAAATACATGAAACATTTAGACAGTGGTATAATCAAATGTAATAAATTCTGGAACGGAGCCAACCAAGAGCGTGACGCGTAAGGAATCGAATTCACCTGCTCAACGAAGCGAAACGGAAGGCGCTACGATATTTCGTTAAAGGTCTGTTTAAATTGATAAAAGTTTTTGACATACATATTATTCTTTTTTACCATTGGATTCCACAACATTTATGAGATAAACAATTTTTAATATCATATCAAATATCGACCGTTACAGCGCGGATCGAACCTGCATCTCCGACTGACCGTATCGGTGCTTTAGCCAATTAAGCTATGGAACGATCGATTTTTGATATGATGATTTTATATTCGATTCTAAGCGACGAGTTCTATAAAGATCTCACTATAGGCGATACAGGCTCGATTCCCGCTTGAACAGTCGATTTTTGACATGATATTAAAAATTGTTAGAATTCCCTAATGTGTGGGTAACACAAAAATAAATAGTACGAATTTGTTAGATAATTCTATTCGCAAATATGAACATAAAAATTGTAGTTTATTCATTCAGGAGAAACGGGTCCTAAGTGCCCGCTCTACAGCCTGCTGTTGAAGTATATTTCGTATTCTATTCGTAACTTATGTGCAAGATAAACGTTTCCCACACTCGGCGAAACCGGCAATAAGACAAACAGTTTCGCCTTGTGTGAACGAGTTATTAAATTAGTATAATTAGTGGTAACAGTGAGCCGAATCAGCTGTTCGAGAGATCAACTTTGGTTAGTATTGAATAGCGAGGCGTCCTAATATACAATGGTTTGAGTCATATTAAATTTTCCCTACTGTGTGACTAGTTTCCATTATTATTTAATTTGATGTGACTATAAATTAATTTTATTGATAATGTTTGTGAATACCGGTTTCGTTAGATTAGAAGTAGTGTTGAACAATAATTCTAAGCTCGTGAAGAAAAGGTATGTTCTTGGCTGCGGTAAATTTAAATGAGTGTTGTATACATATTCTTAACTATAAATAAGAATTTGTGGCACCTTAAAGTTTTAATATTAAAAATAAAACTATAATTATTAAAAATAGACAGGTAACATAAATTTGAGTTTTTGTCTATACCAGACCGTGAACAACGCTATTATAATGCGATATACATAAAAAAATTACAATATTGTGTTATAAATATGTCTCATAACATAACATAACAATACACTTTATTTTACACCCAAACAGAAATAATACATATTAGATTGACTACATACTTTTTATTTGACTTCCAAAAAAAGAAGAGATTTTCAATTCGATTGTTTTTTTAATATGTTAGTTACCTTAGAACTTTTGACTTGATGGAGCGATTTTGATGATTTTTTTTAATCCAAAGGTGGTGTGTGTCATGTGGTCTTATTTAAATTTAATTGCGATCTAACAAGTATTTTTCGACGTATATCTATTAATACGTATTTATTTGACTGCTTTTTCACCGACTTACGTTTCATTATACCTCATAACTTTTCACTGGGTAAACCGATTTGGATGATTCTTATTTTGATTGAAATCTGATGCTTGTCTTGTAGTCCAGATCGAGATCTGATTACTACTTTTTGAGTGATCTTTAATAACGCACATTTACTTGCCTATTTTTTCGTCTACTTACGTTGTATCACTTATTGCTTGTCTAGATGTAATTGAAGTCGTTTTTTTTTTTCGTTTGCAAGCAAACACAGGTATTATAAGCGGCGACGTTTGATATTTTTGCCTCTAACTCTACAGAGAATATACAAATAGCGAAAACAAAATGTCAAATACAAACGAACAAGAAAAAGAAACGAATGCTATAAATAAAGACCCCATTGTATCTGGCACGTCGTCAAAACGGAGAAAAACATTTAGAAGAGAAGCCTTTTACGGTGATATCCTCTTTTTTGTCTGTTTTGTTGTTTAACAAAGAACACACAAACTTTTTTTCTTAAAGCTTTTGATTATTTAACATATAAAGGATATGAATAATTTAATAAAATAATACATAAATTTTATCTTACTCTTATTACAAATGGTTTTGATATTTGACAACTTTATTTGACATTTTTTACTCAATAACGAACGAATGGCTGAACACATTGCGATGACATTAGTCAGTATGTACTTAGCTCGTAAGTAGATCGCAAGTTAAGCGAGAAAAATCGCACGTCGCAGCTAGTATACGCAACTACCATACAATACGCAGTACTAACCTATAGTAACAAGCAAAAAAAGAGGCGAGTCAGAATCAAAGTTTCCAAGATGGCAGCCTCAGCAGACATAAGCAGACAGGAGGCCTTAATCACGGCTAACACATTTAGGTATAGAAAAGCACGTGAAATGAAAACACACAATCTCAATTTAGAATATGTAATTTTATAAGTACGTCGGTTACTTTTTATTTTAATTAAAAAAAAAATAATTCAACATAATAAACAATTATAATAACTCTTTATTCTAACGCCAAGATAAGCAACATTAAAAGGGGAAAAAATATGAAATAAGTACAAAGGGCGGCCTTATCGCTAAAGAGCGACCTCCCTTCCAGGCAACCTCAATGTAGAGGAAATGGTACATTAATGGTATATATTCCACTTTCCAGAAAATAAATTTAAAGTTTATGTTAAAAAGAACTTAATATCTCAAGCATATTATTCGGTTTAAGATAAAGTTACTGATAAAGATGTGTCGTTTAGTGGCGCTCTATTTAATGCAAGATTTTACTAATTTTATGGTAAAACACAATTATTTTTTTTAATGGACCGCGGAGTCTCTTACTGATTCTTCTCTGCAGAGTCCTCTTTTCGAATCGGTGGTAACCTTACTTTTAACTATAATTAATTCTATAATTAATACTACACTTCAGTCCGTAATATCCCAATACTGAGAATAGGCCTCTTTTCCCATGTAGGAGAAAGATCAGAACTTAACCAACCACGCTGCTCCAATGCGGGTTGGCGGGTATAGTCCCTACTATGAGTAATGATCGCTATCAGGCGTTCATGATAACAACCGGGACCGAGAGCTTAACGTGCTCCCCGAGGCACGATGGAGAGACCCACAAAGACTAACAACCAGACCAGAAATAAATATTTGTAAAAACACAAATATCCCCTCCGAGTAGGAATAGAACCCTTGAGCGTCAGTGTTTAGGCGCCGCCGACACGGCACACGCACCATTACACCAGAGCGGTCGTTATATATATGTGTTAACTAGTATATAATAACTAGTAAACTAGTAAATAAAGTATATTTTGATGATTTTTGAGGTGTACAACAGTACAATTATAACATTAATACTTAAATAAATATAAAGAACGAAGAAAGATATTTCACAAATATTCCTTTTAACACTCTTACCTTTCGAATATCAATAGTTAATATTAAAATAGGGTAGATGAACAAAAATAAATGTGACAAACCTACGTCAATGACATAAAGTGGCCTTTTTCGGGACATCAAAGGTTGGTCTACATTAAATTTTAACGCTTTGCAATTTACTAACTGGATTTTCAAAGTATTGTCCCCGTCAAATACAAAAAGACGAAAATGAATATTATCTGTAGTATAAAAATGAAGTGAAATTATTCATGTATTCTTAATGTAGACACATCGAGCTCCGCAAAATGAAAATAAAAAACATGGTAAATATCCCGTTTTTGAATAACTATAGCAATAAACTCCTTCATGTCCTTCTCCTACATGGGGAAAGAGGCCTATGCCCAGTAGTAGGATATTAGAGGCTGAAGCGAGCGAGCGATAGCAATAAAAATAACCATGTTAATTTAAAATCTTATATAAATAATTAATTACTCATTATTATTACTCATTATTATTAATTACTCATTGCATCACTATTCAGTTCTGACGCTATATAACAATAAGTATGTTTGCTAGCAAACGACAAAAAAAACCGACTTCAATTACATCGACAAGTGATACAACGTAGGTAGCCGAGAAAATAGTCAAGTAAATACGCATTATCTAAGATTACTCCAAAAGTTGTAATCAGATCTCTATGAAATTTAAATGTGAACACATGATAAACATCGGCTTTCGATTAAATTAAAAATCATCAAAATCGGTACACCCAGTAAAAAGTTATGCGGATTTTCGAGGGTTTCTCTCGATTACTCTGGGATATCTACTTTCCAACAAAAAAGAATTATCAAAATCGGTTCATAAACGACGAAGTTATCCCCGAACATACATTAATATATATATACGGTCTAATTGAGTAACCTTCTCCTCGATTAAAAAAGGTTAAAATGCAGACAAATCTGTAGAATAGTTGATTCAAAAGACATATCTAAAATCTTACATAATATATAGCTTTTGCTTCAACAATCGAAAAGCCGAGGAAAAGTTTAATAGAAATCTTTTCAATACTCATCGACGGTATTCTAGAAATACTTTTAATGACTTTGACGTCAACCTCTAATGTCAGAAAGGTTTTTTTATGATTCATTTTCTTTCTTAACAGGTGTAAGTGATGGCCTCATGATGCACTCCTTTTTTGTTGAACACAATATCTGTACTGTGTGGCTACGGTACTAAAGAATTTAGCCACCCCCTCTCTTCCCGTGGGTGTCGTAAGAGGCGACTAAGGGATAACACAGTTCCACTACCACATTGGAACTTAAAAAGCCGACCGGTGGCGGGATAACCATCCAACTGCTAGCTTTGAAATACACAGGCCCAAGACGGGCAGCAGCGTCTTCGGTGCGACAAAGCCAGCACTGCGGTCACCAACCCGCTTGCCCAGCGTGGTGACTATGGGCAAAACACATGAGTTCACGCTATTTTTGGCGTAAACTTATGGAGGCCTATGTCCAGCAGTGGACTGTGATAGGCTGTAATCAATATCTGTACTTGATTCTTAATATAATTTTTCTGTTAATGTGTATATTAATTAAATATTTCCTTTAATCGGTGATTCTGCCTTGAGATCAAGTCACTGATAAGTTTTAGACATAAACCTAGTTTCTGATAAGTCATAAGGCTCACAATTTTGCCTAATTGACGAAATTATCATATTTTTAGTGAGTATATTACACAAATAGGTAAGTATATTTCGTAAACTTATTCAAAAAACAACTAATAAAATGTCTCTGTATACCTACTCGTAGAAACCTAAGCCTCACAGCCACCTAAAATAAATTACATCTTTTATTAGATTCGACACGACACAATAAACAAACGGCACACACAAAGACGATCAAAACTAACGCAAGAACTTTCCAAAGTTTGTAGCCACCTACTCATAACTAAATTGACAAACGTAATATGTAACCAGACATACTTATATAAATTAGTAAACTAATTTTTATCATTCGGCATTAGTGAGAAGAAACATAGCCTTAAAAACATCATTACATCATAGTCACAGAAATACAACTACAAAGTATCAAAGCTGATTGAAACGTAAGGAATCTCGAGCCAATGCCAATCAATTTTCCGAACGTTTCCCACTAAAGTGACAGAATAAAATTGACTTAGAGCAATGATTGACTTATAAAATTACTTTGTGAAAGTCCAAATCGGAAAACCCGAAGGAGTTGGTCGATAAGACCGGTGAAAAGTTTCAACGTCGTGAAATACTGAATCACTCATTCCCTAGTTAAATACTGCCACTTTTCCCTTGTTACTTGATTTATTAAATAAGAAAACTGTAAAATTAAATACAAATTTCATGATATAAAATATACTAAAATTATGTTTAACAATGAGACTTTTAACTGAGGTAGGGCACAGCAGGAATTTCCTGCTCAAAATATGGAGCAGCCCGACTGGGGAAGTACCTCGACCTTACAGAAGATCACAGCAAAATAATACTGTTTTCAAGCAATATTGTGTTCCTGTTGGTGAGTAAGGTGACCAGAGCTCCTGGGTGGGATTGGGGTTTTGGTCGGCAACGCGCTTGAGATTCTTCTGGTGTTGCAGGCGTCTATAAGCTACGGTAATCTTTTACCATCAGGTGAGCCGTACGCTTGTTTGCCGTAGTATATAAAAAAAAAGTAACATAAAAAAAAAACTACTCTAGTGATATAAAAAAAAACTTCGAGTAACTTTCGGGAATATGGCTATATCTTAATTGTAAGGTATAATATATTAACAGTTACTGATAAAGTGATAGCCTACTAACCGTAAATAAAAAACTAGAATTTTTTACATCTTAGCTTCCATTATCAGATACCTAGCTGAAATTGGTCCTTAGACTATAAACAGAGCTATAATTATAAAATAAGCAAAATTTTATAGCTTTTTACCTACACCCTGCGATCAGTCGTAATATAACCTACATGTTGTTTTTTTTTTTTTTTCTTCAAATAATCTTAAAATTCTAATACTATTCCTTCAAACCAAGAAAAACAAACTTTTTAAGTTTTACCGTGTTCTTTTTATTCCCACTCGGCTATTTAACTCATAAGATTCGCGTGAAAATAATTTCCAATTATATCCACGGGCTTGGCGTGACTGCGTGCGTAATTAAATGTAATACGAGTATATAGGAATATTGGAGTCCCAGTAGGTTGGTACTTAACCCACTGATGCATTACACAAATAAAGACATTCGTTCAGTAGTGTTGAGATAGATCAATAATGTCCGCAATAAATGAATAAGTATGATATAGTTGTTTTGTTATTGAAGTTCTTATTGGTTAGTTCTACAAAAGTATAATATCATTTTCCCTTTTTTTGCTTTGTATATTTCCGCTTATATCACATTATTTCCTTCGTCTTGGTTGTCCGGAGAGATAAGACCACCAGTTGTACACATTTCTACTCTGACATAACTGTAAGGTCCTTTTTCGTGTACAATAAATAAATGTTCCAGTCGTATTCTATGTTCGTATAACAAGGCGAGTTGCGTTTTAATGTAACGCTAGTGGTCGCCTAGCGGTCGAAATTCGACCATATTATTGTTTTCTAAGTCTGAGTCCTCCCGTGACCATGGTTGCTGTAAAGTATCCGAAACGTCGGGAATCAAAAGTTAACAATAAACCGCGATAAAATCCGAAAAAAGTGTTTTATTAATCGACCATATTAATTAAAACTATAAGTTGGAACATTATTAAGTCTCTGTTGTTAACGATTATACTTCTATACTAATAATCAAAAGAGTATAAATGCGTGTGTGTGTCAAATACATGGTAGTGTGTTTTTTCATGTTTTTTTTATAATTTAAAAAATATATATTAGCATTCTGCACTCCTTCTCTATATAAAATATAATTGTGCGAAATTCCATACTCCTCCGTCCATGCAATTTTCATAAAAATGGGTACAAAGTTTTTGGTTCACGTATTAATATATAGAAGATTATATTGTCGTAAGATACGCGTCGCGCGACATCTTCTACCCTTTGCCAAAATATATGACATATGACATTAAATTTAATTTATCGGCCACGCGCGTTGAAATATAACATAGTCCGTAACGAATATGAGATTAATGTAATAAATTAGGGTAAGCCACACCTCGGCTCTCTAAACGACCGCGTTTTGCCAATCCACACTTGTCATGCGAAAATTACGAAAGGCACAATTTGTGATGTTTTAAAATAAACAAGATTACCATATTAAAAATGTTTTCAGATTAAACCTCGCGGTAAAAATTGCAAAAACTAATCTCTTTATACAATACTTTCGCAAGCTTTTAACATTTTCATAATGGATTGTCCTATTTTTTAATGATAATGTCTACCAATATTAAGTAACTACTTCTTCTGTTACATAATTTAAGTACTTACAGTTAATACTGTATTTGATTAGTGAATATGACTTGCTAGCCTTTAAGTTTTATTTCCATTTATGACTGTTTTCTCACACTGCTCTACTACTGACATAAGGTGACATAATCGTTCTGGCTTGACATCATTGACACATCGTGTAGTCTCCATTCTACGTGACATTGGCGAAATCATCTGTGCTCATTTGGCACTATTGAAAGCCATTTTAAGAAGAAGAAGAAGATAATTAACGCAAACTATTCCTAAAGCTAATACCTGCTGTTTGGAATACACTGACAATAGATACCTTTAATTAATGATGTTCTTTCAACATAAGATGGAACCATGGTACGTGAGATAGTGGTTATAATATATAATCTATGCTTCAAGCCTATATATAATGTTATTTTCAAAAGTAATAAACATGAGTGAGCCCTACTGACATACCTTCATAAAACTCGAAGTATCGAAACATAAACCTCCTTCTACTACTTACAAAATAAAACAATACAAATTCTCGTGACGTCGAAGTTACATAAAATTATAATAGCCGGAGCTAGCGTGTTCGAGTACCAGAAAGTCAGTTCGACCGCAAAGCTCTCAATCTAAGCTTAAATCCTTTTAGACAATCTCGGGTCTTAGGGGAGGTACACAAAGGGGTAGGATGGATCGCTTTAGCGGTCGCATTGCACACAACCGCACCGATATTGCGGGTGATTTGATACGATTGTACTGGACGTATTGCAGAAATTCCTGACATCAGACGAGACCATAATAGTACGGGAACAGCAAAATTCAAAACATATTTGCAATCCTGCTATGCAGTTCTAGGATATCTAATTTTCAGACATTTACTTGCTTAACATTTTTTTTTAGCACCGACACGGTCAGTCGGAGTGCAGGCTCCATCCCCGCTGGAACGGTCGATTTTTGATATGATATTAAAAAATGTTTAAAATTCCCTAATGTGTAGGTGACACAAAAATAAAATCGTACTAATTTACTTACTTATTAATGTTTTGGTAATTTTAACACTCGCGTTCTCAATTTAGATACTTCCTATCTATTTAAAAAATAATAAATACTCAAAATATAATATTTAAAACTAAGATATCTGAATTATTGATCAGATCAGAGACGGACAATGTAGAATAGATAAGAAAACAGTACCTGTGCGATCTCCTTCTTCGTACAGCAGAAGTTCACAAAGGTCACATTGACGAAGTCGGCTCCGTAGCAAACAGTGACCGTCTTCTCTTCAAGTGACCCGTGAGAACCGATGAGGACGACGTTCCTAGTTTTCTGGTCCTGTGAACAAAATTACCGTGTTATTTCTGTGTTTTAGTTTCCACATCAATATTATTGCTGAAAAGGTTTAAATTTTTTACAGATTATAAGATATAAAATGAAGCTACAGAAAATAAAAACAATTCCTATCATTTTTATTGAAATGAAATTTTCAATTGTCTAACAACGCTACGAATGCAGAATATCGACTCAGAATCCGTTTTAGCTGCAAATAAGTTAATAAGTACACTCTTCTAATTGAATATATCTCGTATTTAATACTAGCTGTGCTCCACGGTTTCACACGCGTCAATTTAAGGAAAAATAGCCCACATTCATTTTTTTTAGAACTTATAGGGGAACAATCCTGTCATACATGACTTTTGCCAAACTAACTGTTTACACAACGCACGCAGCGAAAGCTCTCAAAAGGAAGGAAAAAAAAAACCCCGATTTTGAAAGTCTTCATAGCTCGTATTGGTCTTAGCGTGATGATATATAGCGTATAACCTTTCTCGATATATGGGCTATCTAACACTGAAAGAATTTTACAAATCGGACCAAAAGTGCTGAGATTAGCGTGTCCAACCAAACAAACAAACAAACTCTTCATCTTTATAATATTGTAGTATAGATTAAAAACCGAACTATATAATTATTTAATTTCATTGATAATCTAAACGAGCAATTCTTGTATATCTATATTCTGTACAAATAAATAAAATTGAAGTGTCTGTTTGCAATATTAAAAAAAAACGCTTTTTGCTAAATGCATATGGATGTATACACGATATATATACCAAAATAACATTTTTTACAATTTTTGTCTGTCTGCCTGTCTGTCTGTCTGTTTGTTCCGGCTAATCTCTGAAACGGGATAGGATTAGGATATCTCTGTATCGGGGGTCACATAAATATAATCTGAATCTCGGAAATGGCTCCAACGATTTTCATGAAATATAGTATGCAGGGTTTTGGGGGCGATAAATCGATCTAGTTAGGATCCATTTTTAGAAAATGTCGTTTTATCCGTGTTTTCATTTAATGAAAAACGGCTACAATATCCTTAGAATACGAAGGTAAATTTCGCCACACTACCGTCTGCAAGGTTATAACAGCTCAGGTGGGAAATCGGGCGGTCCCAAAACGAGAAGACCCAGTATCTCCAGTACGCTTTTCCCCCTTTTTTTCAAATTCCTTCTTAGTGAGAAAAAATATTATTGGGAGCCCTTTATCAACGCATCTAATTCGTATCTAAGCATATTAAGAATTTTTTTTTACATATTTTTATAATTATGTTGGTAAGATTAATATTTAAGTACTAGCTGACCCCGCAAACGTTGTTTTGCCATATATGTTATTAAGCCTCTTAATCCCCCCCTCCCTATAACTTAGGGGGATGAAAAATAGATGTTATTCGATTCTCAGAACCTACCCAATATACACACAAAATTTCATGAGAATCGGTCAAGCCGTTTCGGAGGAGTTTAACTACAAAAACCGCGACACGAGAATCTTATATATTTGATTTAAATATGATTTTCAAAAAACACAATTTACAACAAAAAAAACGAGCTTAGCTCGATCATCCAGGTATTTTTCTTTAATAAACAATAAGCTGTTTTACTTTGCAAGACTTCAAAACATCTTTCACGATATTTTCGAATGCATTAACAAATGAATATTAATTCACTTGCCAGTTCATTTGCCCCCCAATATACTCCTATACGGAAGAAATCTCCTTTCCATAATCTACCTCTGTACTAAAATTTCAATTGAGCTTTACTATCTAAGATCGTGATCGGTGATACTTTGATTTATTGATAAAAACTTTCTGAAAAGGGATATAGTAGATATTTTCTTTTTCTTCGTGTGGGTTTAACAAAAGTATTACGGTAGAATCGCTGACGAGAACCTATTGATAGATAGATATTTAAAGAAATATTATTGAATAGCTTTCCGGTGCTTGATTCACGGCGTAGTTACAGTTTACACGTGTTGTCCTGCTTGGAATTTCTATGTAATAGGAATTGCCCAGTCCTATAATTAGGGTTGAATCTTGAAAACTGAAACCGCTATGTTACTCTGTTTTCTATTCGAATTTCTTACCAGATATAAGTTTCCCCTACGATATTGATCATTTACTACCGTGAACAACATTCATTTTAGGACTATAACTGTACTGAATAATGATGCTGGAAATAGACTGATAGAAAAATACTTTCATATTATTATTATTTTTTTATAATTTTAGAGCCCATTCCGGGTTTCAAATGAAGTTTTCTTTCTCCAGAACTCTGATGATTTGGAGCCAGGTTTATCCCTCGGTCGCCTTTTACGAGCCCCACGGGATGAAAGGGGGAGGTGCTATTCTAGTCGGCCGATACCACACGGCACTCCCCACCGTTGGATCCGTTTTTTTATTAAGCAAAACGTGATATTAAAATCCATATAAAAGAGCAACGTAATCACTTAATCCTTAAAATGTAAAAACTTTAATAATCAATTAGTCGTTAAGCATAATTTTATTTTACCATTAAATAAAATTGTTACTTGTACAAATAAATAATTGTTACGATTAAAAAACTCAAAATAGTATAACTTTATAATATTTTTAAAATATCAGACAATTGAAAATCGTTTAACGACAACGCGACTGTGGTCACTAAAAACTTTTTTACCTATCAATTTACATTGGAAGAAAAACACATCTTGAAATAATTTTATAAAATATTTTTTTCCGAATAATCAATTGTGTCACAAATACAATTACACACGCCTGCTTATTTTCTACGGAAGGCAAAAATTGAATTATACAAACCGAGTTACTTATCATCTCCATCTACGTACACTTCACGTTGACATTTAAGAAAAATAAATCAATAACTGTAACTCAATCACGAGCAACATAAGGGACCACATGGTATTGGCTAAAGAGATGAAAAAAAAAGCTTAAGAGAAATCCAAATGTTGACATTCACTCACACACTAACATTTAGCTGTAATTGTTACGCTTCAGCCTGTAATATCCCACTGCTGGGCATAGGCCTCTTTCCTCGTGTAGGATAAGGATCAGAGCTTAATCCACCACGTTGCTCTACTGGGGATTGGCGGATACATTCCCTACTATAAGGAACGATCTCTATTTGTTGTACATCATAACAACCGGGACCGACGGCTTAACGTGCTCACAAGGACTGCAGAAACACCTAGATCAAGCAAACATCTGTGTGGCCAATACAAATGTTTGTCATGAGCGGGGATCGACCCACAACCGCCAACGAAACAGCCACAAACCAGTGCTGTGACCATTGCGCCAACGCGTCGTAATTGTTAATATACATGTAATTTCTGTGATCAGCTGTAAACTAGTTATCACAATATACAACCCAATCGCGAGTTAGTGGATTCGAATTCGGATTGACGGAAACCACATTTTTGCAGATAAAACTAGTTCTATGAGGAGGAGCTATAAAGGAGCTTCTTTGTAATGCAGTTTATAAAGGTAAATTTTAAATTTCTTAATTCCTGTATGATTTCTGATTATGATTTTGATAAACCCTTATCATGACTTTTGTCCGTACAAGAAAAAACGGTTTTATGGTTTTAAGAGTTTTATATCATCTTAACTTGTGACCCACATATACTATATTTTAAAAAATAAACAGACCATGAAGTACATTAAAAGATCGACAAATAATTCGTAAAACCTACATAAGAAAAATATTTTGTCTAGCTGTTTGTAGTAAATTTTTAGCTGCAAGTCCTATTCTTACAATATCATTCAACACTCGCAACCTTTTCCACATATGCCTTGTATGTTATAACTTTCATATAGTTAATTATTTACCCTTCTTACTGTAGGGCTATTTACCGCTATATACAAAAGTAGTAGTAGGTACTCGTGTAATAGTTTCGCGCTCGTCACAAAAGGTCGGGTCGTCAATTTTCTTCGTGTACGTGTCAAACATGTATATAATAATTTTGTTTCCTGTTTATTTAACATTAGTTTTGAATGTATAAAGAAACATAGTGTTCTTCATTTTTCGCCAATTTTAGGATTTGGTACCCGTCAATTACGAAGAAGGTCAAGTCTATTGATAATTATTATTTCTTGCAAGATCTCAATAGGAATATTTGAAATGATATTTATACAGACATAGTATTTCAGCAAATAATAACAATATTATTTCTTTGAACACAATTTTATTATATTTATTTACTATGCCTCTCCGACTTCTGCGCACCTACCTCTCCGACTTCTACGTGCCTCCCCGACTACGTAAAAGTAGCCGTACTTAAACTTAATTTTACTAAGTGTAATCATAAACGTGTTAAAGAAAACTCTAGTAACTAGAGTTCATTTGTCCAATGACAAAGTTTATTAAACTATTTTTTTTTAGATTTTAAGCCTGGTAGATCCAATACCTAGCAGTCCGAGCTAGTTTATTTAAAGGACGACGTAGTTTTAGATTAGCTTGATACATAATTAATTAAACTAGTGATCGCCTAGTGGTCGAAACTCGGCCATAATGAATTAAAATTATGAGTTTGAACATTATTAAGGTTTTAATGAATCGATTATTGATATTTCTATTCTATTGTTCAACTGAAGTAGCTATTAGTCAACGCTAATAGCTTAAGTGATTCGTTGTTTTTAAAAACTAAACGATACCCACGCTGGAAAATGAGAAACAAAAAGCAAGATATCAATTATATAGATAAAACAGACGATTTATTAAAAAGTTAAACTACAAAATTTTACAGCGAAATAAAGTCGACTAGATTTATGAGAGATGTTAATTTACAAGATAGAAAAATCGAGAACAATGAAACAGTTATAAAAAGCAGTGTACCAAAACATGGTCGATGATAAAATGCTTACAATACAGGTCGTGGTAAATATTTAAATTATTAACGACTTTCAGATCGAACGTTTACGTACGATTTTAATTTATTTGTCCCTACCGTTTAATTTAGCTTTGTGTTCGTGCAGAATGTATGTAGCTGGTTGTTGCAGGTTTGATTCTATATAAAATTTTACGAATAAATTAACACTTTTTAATGTACGAGACTTATCGCCATTATCGTTTTACAACTCCCGGTATTTCGGCGAAGTTGCGAGTGACTCAGTGAAAATATTTGTAGACAGGCACATACATATATGCCAGACATTGCTCGTGATCTAGGCGTTTTTGTTTGTTTTGTGTGTTTCCGGACTATCGACAAAATAATACGCAGTCTTTGAACAAAATAATATATAATTTCCTGCTCCGTTTATCATTCCTTCTGTTTCGTAACGCTAATACAATAATTTTTATGAAACAAGTTATTCTCTTTCATCATTATTATTAATCCAATTGTTATAACGAAAGCGCAAATTGAATGCCGCGAGCTTTTGTAAATACGGTTAACTTTTTTTATCAATTAAAAAGAAAAACCTTGAATGACATACTGTTATTTTAATTGTTTCAGTCACAATCTTACAAACTTAACGGAAATTACAAAATACAGAAAATTTCAAAAGTTCTTTGAACACTTTTATTATAGAAGAAAAACTTAACGAAATACGTCAATAACTGAGTGACAGTAGAACCTAAAAACTGTCAATATATCATAAAGAGTGCATGTGTTAGTCGGCTTCAAAGAGGGAGGAGTTTCCTATATCTATCTGGATATATTTTTATGTTTTTCCGCTGATTTTGTTATTAGTTTAGTAAACCGGGATGTTCGCGTAAAAAATATGATAATACAATTTCAGTACAACAAATTACAATAAATTTCATAAAAATATTTTTTATCGAAAAACCTGTTGTTACACAATCGAATTACTTGGTAATTTATTAGACTACAAAACCGTATAGATAGACACTCGTATATCAACAAGCAGCTTCTGTCTAATTCGTATCGGGCTCGGAGAAAAGCAATAGCTTAATACAGGCGGTATCCATTTTCCAAGTCAATTTGGGCGAGATGTCTTGTTATTTTCTGAACAATCGACATTTACGGCACACTGAGTAATTGGACAGGATATGACGGGGGTTATATCTAGAAATGAATCGACATATAATATTAGCTTCACCTCGCGATTTCGCCCGCGTATTTCCCGATCCCGTGGGAATGACGGACTAAAAACTGTTATTCTGGATCGCCAGCTATATACCTACGTACCTATTTCATAACAATACATATAAATAGAATTAAATTGTCTGTTTGTAATGTCAAAATAACTGTGTTTTGTCAAGTCTTGTTTTTTTACAAGATAAATTAAAAAAAAATTAAATGTTTGTCTTTATTCTATTTATACATCTGACTCTGGAAAGACTAAAATAAGATAAAGGAGGTCGCATAGCAATATATACTTTTTATCCCATAATTCCCACGGGATCAAGATCACACCAGTAAAAAATAATGAATATCCAGATAGAATCTCCCACGCGAACGAAGTCGCGGGTACACCTAGTGTATGATAATACATCATTATATATATTTTTTTATATTTTATTATATATACTTAATATTTTATTAATTAAGCAATTTTCTCTTTTTGAACTACATAAAAATCGAAATTACCTTAAAATTTATTTTCCAACAAATTGATATATGTAACGAGCTTTTAAGAGAGACCGAGAATTACGAGAACGGGAAAATTTTACTGAAAATTTGTGAAAATATTACATTTTCACAAGTTTTCAGTTATATACAGTGTACTGAATGTAATAAATAAATTATTAAATAGCAATAAATTATACTGTAATCTCATGATAATTTGTATTTAGACATTTTTTTTTCGGTTTGGGTTTCCTTGAGACACCTGATCGACGCTATCGTTATTCATAGTAGAATATATCCGCCAACGCGCAGTGAAGCAGCTTAGTGAATTCAGTTACGAACGTTCTCCTACAGGGTGAAAGAGGCTACAGGCTGAATCAACCAATAAAAAAAAAGGTTTTCTAATTATAAACATCAACATGAAAAAAAAAATTGAAATCATAACAAAAATAAAATTAAATCAAATCTAAATTAAAATTAAATTTAATAACCTCGCCAGGTCTCGTATTTAAGAATTGCATTCCCTAATTTATACTAGAGATCACTACATTAATTGATATTTCGGAATGAAACACAATAAGCTGAGAAGTTGTACCTATAAACAGTATAAACCTACACTTTGATAGTGTAAATGTTGTCCTAAAAGTCTCATAAGCGTGCGCGTGTGGCCATTCAAGAACAAAGGTCGCGAAAATCAATATTTTAGAAATCTCATAGAATCTCGCTTTTAACCGACTTTCAAAAAAGGAGGAGCATCGCAATTCGATTGTATTTTTTTAATGTATGTAATAAATGATTTTTATTTAATCGAAAGTACCTACTTTTCGACAAGCTATATCTAATAATATCTATTTACTTGTCTATTTTTTCGTCGATCTGTGTTGTATTATAGCGTATAACTTTTCACTAGGTGTACTGATTTTAATGATTCTTGTTTTAATCGAAAGCCGTTGCTTGTCTTGTAAACCTATTTAAATTTGATCGAAGTCTGATGACAACTTTTTGGGTAATGTTTGATAACATGTATTTATTTGACAATTTTTTCGGCTACCTACGTTGCATTACTTGTCGGTGTAATTGAAGTCAGTTTTTTTTTTATTTTTGCTAGCGAGCAAATATAGTTATTTGTCAAATGTACAATTGTACATTTTTATATAAACGTACGGCTAGGGTACCAAACAAGCATACCGACCCGCCTAATGGTGAGCTGTTACCAGGCACGTTGCTGTTCCATCGACCCTCCCTAGGAACTATGGCTTACTTTGAACACAATACTGAGAGCAATACCTGCTGTCAACGTGAATATGACTTTCAAATTTACTTATTTATCTCATTGTTCAAACGTCATGGCAACAATGAATTAGTGTTTTTAACGCGAATACAATATTGGTATGTAATTTATTGTCTGTTTATCCAAAGATTTGTGTAAGAGATTGATCTTGTAAGGAACAATTCTCTTTTCATATTTATGTGTAAGTATATCTTATATATAAAATTCTCGTGTCATATTGTTAGTAACCATACTCCTCCGAAACGGCTGGACCGATTTTTATTAAATTTTGTGTGCATATAGGGTAGGTCTAAGAATCAGCCAAAATTTATTTTTCATACCCGCAAGTTATAAGGGGAGAGAGGGATTAAGGGGGGTTAATAACATATATGGCATTACAGCGTTTGCGGGGTCAGCTAGTATTAATATATAAAGTACATATATTTTATGTAAATAATACAACATAACCAACACAATGCAACATTTTCAAAGACCTACAGTATCCTCTGAACATCACGACCGGTTGCTCTTTCAATTAAGGTTTATCTCCGTGTAATTGCAGTGACGGCGAGCAATACTATGCATGTCCGGTCACCGCGGTGCCACATGGCTATTGTCTCTAACAGAATAGATGCGTGATATCAAAGGTTTATTAATTTTAGTTACAGCGTCTTCTAATATGTTAAACAAAGTAATGACACATTTATGTTGTCATTATGCATGGAGCAATGCTCCTCAAACTTATTTGGGTACACCTAAGTTCACTAAGTTTTATTGTTTATTGACTCTACTCGCACAGCAAAAAACTAGTGCTGCTCAAAAAACGACTCACGCATCACTGTAAAAAAACAAGGCTGCATATTAAAAAAGTGCATTTGTGTGCTATTTAGCACACAGCGTCCCGCGCCAAGATGAGTTGAATGATCTATAATTATTTTTTAATGATCTTTTATTTTTATTTTTGTTCGGTTTTCGCCACCTTTAAAAAACAATTTCAATGTAATTTTCAGTCCCGGAAAAATCCTTTGTCGATACATCAAGCACACAAAGTATAAAACTTACTTTTTGAATATTTGTCAATAATTTTTTTGTCTTTCGTCTAGCGATCACATCATGATTTTACTAAATTAAAGAGGTCCAATATGCAGAAAAATAAAGTCTTTCTTAAGTTTAATCCATATATTTTATATATAATCACTTAAAACAAAAGAAAATCCACTCTTCACTAGGTATAATTTAAAAAAAATCCGTAATTTTTTTTTTTTTTTTAGTCGTGGAGTGACTAAAAGCACTCCTAAAATGATTATTTTGATCATTTTAAAGCAGAACAATATTATTATATCCAGAAATTTTGATTTATCTGATTTCCTGTCAAATCAAAATATATTATATTCAAAAAAATTTAAAAGCACGTTTTAAATTGCGAGGTCCATTCTGTACAATGAATATATTTTCAAAACAATAATTGTTTAAAATTTTTGTCTTCCTTGTTATTGAATAAAAAATATCATGTTGCGGTACAAAAAAAAATTGTAGAAGACCCAAGTCTGTACTTTCAAATAATTTTGAAAATTATTTTCAAAGCCTATAATCGGTACTTACTGTGTGGTTACAGCAGCAAGGAATATAGTCCCCCTCTCTTTCCGTGGGTGTCGTAAGAGGCGACTAAGGGATAACACAGTTCCACTACATTTGGAACTTAAAAAGCCGACTGATGGCGGGATAACCATCCAACTGCTGGCTTTGAAATACTCAGGCCGAAGACGGGCAGCAGCGTCTTCGGTGCGAAAATGCCAGCCCTGGTCACCAACCCGCCTGCCGAGAGTGGTGACTATGATCAACACACATAAGTTCACGTCACTTTAGGTGCGAACTTGGGGAGGCCTATGTCCAGCAGTGGACTGCGATGTGCTGAAGTAACAAATACTAAACTACTACTAAATCAATTACAAATGCAATGAAGACATGTAAAAAGAGTTCCAGAAGTGCAGAACCCGAGCAGGTCGAAACCAAGATATAATAATAAGGCGCAATCAGAATTTTATTCAGTGCCGTAGAACAATTTCGCGAAGAATAACAAAAGGCTAGCGAGGCACAGTCAAATGTTCTCTTGTTTTCTAGAACAGCTCCTATTAGCAGCCGTGTAAATGATATAGCGTAATTGTTGTCTATCTATTTTTATTGCCAACTCGTTACGAGCATCGTCTTGATTGTTCATCAGCTTATGATTTTGATCGAGTTTAAAAAAAAAATCCAAATTAAGATACAAAATTGTATAAATGTACACAGTTAACTAACGTGTGTACATATTTGTGTGTTCGTTGTTCAACTATTTTTTAAAACTCGTCTCAAACGTTTTTTTTTTTCAGTATAATTTAATTTTTAATATTTATACCACCCATGAAAAAATAGAAATCACAGGTACTAACACTAAGAGCCCTTAAAAATTTCATGCTATTCAGTAAAAAAAAGATTTCCGTTTCAAGTCGCTCGTAAATTACTCTTGAAAATAATTTATACACTCCGCCATTATCTTACTTCAGCTCGCCTTATTGCACGCCTGATATTCATCTTTTAGAATTCCTTTCGACGCACAATTTTACCTGATATTTTTTTTTCAACGCAAAATAATTTTAGAACATTTTACACTTATTGTTAGTTGTTTATCGCCAAAAACTCCCGCTTAAGATTACATAATACAAGCAAATCTTCTATCTAAATTGAAATAATTTGCAAATTTAAAAAGACTCGACAATACACTAAATTTTTTACCTAATAATTCAGTATTTATACCTTGACACCTGCTGATAAGAATTTTTCTCAATAGGACCTTGGCCTCTACAGATAAAAAAAAAAACGAGCTCTATGAATGTCACACATACTGGATATCCGCTCAGTCACTATTCACTGATTCATTTAAATCTCATAAGAACTTTTATTATTACTTGTGGTCGCCCATTGAATTTCCACCATAATTAATTTAAATTATAAGTTTGAACAGTATTAAGGTTATATTGTCAAAAACTATATTTCTATAATAATAAACAAAAGTTCGCGCCAGACATCCCGGTCTTCCGCGATGTCTGGACTTGGGGAGGCTTATGTCCAGCAGTAGACTGCGATAGGCTGAAGTGAATAAACAAAAGTGTATCATTATATGCATGTGTGTCAAATACATGGTAGTGTGTGTAATGTTTTTTTATTGATTTAATGTATTTTTTATGCATAATTTTAAGAATATATTAGCATCCTACACAACTTTTCTACATAGACTATAAGTGTGCAAAATTTCATACTCCTCCGTCCGCGAAATTCTCTTAAAAAGGGGTACAAAGTTTTAGCTTCACGTATTAACCTTTAGATGTCGTAACAACATATCATTACGATAATCATCGATTCGTCATAAAATTTGGTTGTCTAGATCAGGTCGTCTACAGGAGTTACTAAAATTATCAAATTTTCTTTCACACCCTAAATCGAAATATTTCATTGTACACAACTGAAGCCAACATTCGGCCAGCGTTTAAAGCGTCACTACCATTTAGCCAGAACAACTAAAATATACTTAGTAAATCTTTTAAAGTGTGACAACAATAAACGAATATAATGCAAGCTATTTTTGTAATTGGTATTTTAGTTGACCCACATATAAATATATCACGGCCGTGTGACATATCAGCGATGTTCCGGTCAGATGAGCGAACCGCAGCCGAGATTGTGCATAATGTAAATTGCAAACATTTTTCGGAATTTCTTTGAATAATCTTTCCGAATATAAGATATGAAAATTCGGAAAATGAGAACGAAGTATAAATAAAATTAAGACCGATTTATATTTGGATTGCCGTAAAATATTTCCATCTTTAAACTGATGACGATATTTAAGAGCTTAAGCCGCGTAATAAAATAATTAACCACATCTGAGTGATGTAAAACCGGATTGCATCGAAAATACTTTTACAATCACACTATTAAAATCAAACTCTAAGAAGCACGGTAATTAGTAAGTCACATGTTAGTTCATACATAAAACATGAGGATGTAGATGTGGCAAAATTAAACAAGCGTGGGATCAGCGGGAAGTAATAATCATATAATAAAACCACAAGTATTCTAGTCGTTAGACAATACCGAAGGAAATTACTCGTGAGACCGAAATATCCACTGAGAGCGACGTGGGGTTACAGGCAGCGTATATTCTAGAATAAAAAAATATACATACTCATAAACAATTCAATAAACATCCGGAAATATTAAAAAAAACTCATTCATAAAGTGCTTAAAACTGAATCAGCTTCTTTCCGGGATTACTCCGAGCAATGGTTTTCGAGAAATTAGTTCGAAAGATAAAGATAAATCTTTAAGATGTTCACTTTTCTTTGTTTAAAAAGTCAACATAAATATTATTGTTCAAAAATTTGCTTTTATTTCATACATACATGCATACACACATACAAAACAAAAGAATTAATCATTTTAAATTTCGAAATACAAAAATAAAGACTAACACAACTTCAGTCTTGATAGCGGTAAACTATTGGAAAACAAGACAACTCATCAATCACACAATCGTTAATTGCTTGTTATCGTAGTGAAGTGCAAAATTTAGCTCTTCAGAATTAACACGGCAATATTTCAACAGGATAATATTATTGAACCGAAAGAACGCTCGTTTTACGCGATGTTTTACGGAATAAAATATTTATCTATCAAGGATCGTAATAGAATCGAAATAGATAAAGGTAAAAAAGGTATGTCCGTTCGAACGAAAGATCGTCCCAAATCCTTAAATCGTATTAATAGCCAAAATTTTCGTTCGATATTCCTGAAAACCGGCCGAATGTTATTTCCATCGAGTACAATAACCCTTCAAACAATTCGTAAGTCATGCGGCTCACTTGTCCCGTCGTATCGAGAACACATACGTTACTGTGATACATCGGAGTACTTTTCTAAAATTAATATATGACCTAGAATCGATAACGATCTCAAAAACAAGGCTTGGCAGCTTTGATTACAATTTGTTTGTGGTGGAAATTTCGAAGCTATTTTCAATTCGCAAATCAGTCTATTAAAATATTCGCAAAACTTCATACGAACGTGCACATTATTACTTTGATCTATTACAATTTAAAATAAAACATTAGAAACGACATTATAAATGTTATATTTTTTTATAATTGTCCTAAAATCTTTATTTATAAAAACTATCGAGATTCCACTGAATGTATTTAAAATGCCATAAATACATTCACGCTTAAATATTTACATACAGCATATCTAAAAAATTTATCGCACAATTCATTACTCAACATTTCAGCTGAATTTATTTCGCCCAGTTTACAAATTCTAGCAAACTTTTCGAAACGTAAAAGCTTACATTTTCAGTTCTGTAATTCCAATAAGAATTGAAGTATTGACACAGAGTTCTGTCGCTGACGGTTTCTGGAAACGTTGATTAAGTTAAAGGGACCGCTCGGAAAAATTTACTTTTATATTTAAGTAGTTATAGCGTGATTAAGTGAGGCAGAAAAAGTATTAAACTAGTTATTTTTATAAAATGTTTTAAGCTTAAAAGTATCCGTCTATTATTATTACTTGTAAATATAAAATAATTTGACAATTATATCAGCGTAGGAGTGTATAAGCAATAATCATAATATTTCTCATGTATGTATGGCATGGATATATTTAAATTTTATTATATAATTTTATAAATATTCACTTAACTCATTCATAAACTTTAAACTAATAATCATTAACCTTAAAAAGAAAAAAGGAATATTAAAGTCTCCAGAAAGGAGTCAAAATTTTTAAAAATTATTAAAAGACAAGAGTTATTAGTAAAAAGCCTTTTATTTTAAGACTGTAATTAAAACCACAAACAACACCACTGCAAGTAATTCTGCCAAAAGAAATACTTAAAAATATTTTTTTTTTTTTTTGTGTCTTGCTTGACGCATCGACAATATTTAAAACTTTCTCGGATTCTTTTATACTGTTGACGTTAAAAGGAATCGAGATGACTGTATGGAATTATGTACGCTGAAAATTTATTTTTATACGTGTTTATAGTTGAACATTAAAGCAAATGTGAATGCAGATTTTTCGTAACGAAATAATCACAAAAAGAACTTCATCGATTTTCAAAATGAAATTAGTATTTAAGTTTGTCTTTTGAGGAACATTATACCTTTAATTATTACGTTACACTGCAGAAACCGATAGTTATAAATATCGAAGCAGATGTCTTCGCGCGGGTAGCCTATTTCATTTGGCAATATTTCTTTCACTAGTATATTTTTCGTACATTTCGTTGCATTTACTGCACATATCGCTAAACCCTTTTTTATAAATATATATATCTTCTGTTTAAATACAAATAAAAATGAATGTTGCTAAGCGCATAAGTCGAGAATGGCTCCACCGATTCGACTAATTTGTTTTTTTTTATGTTTCTTAAGGCCTACGGAAGGATTTAATACAAAAAAAAAAAATTACTATTAACTTTTGATAGAACGAAGTCGTTACGGGCAGCTAGTTTTTAATAACTAAATAAACAAATTTATATGTATTTGTATGCTACCTACCTGTTTAATTTTTGCAACAAAACAAATAAAATTCCAACGAACTAACTCAATTGAACTAAAACAGCCTTAAAACGTCCAATAGGTATGTAAAAGCTCTATATAAGGGCGAAAGGCTGAAAGGCACGACGAGACCCAAAAGACAAAGATCTTACCAGAAACCGATATTTAGGTATATGACTTAAAATGTCATTGGAGCAACGTGATGCGAACAGGAGGCCGTAGGCGTTAATTGATAAATAATTGTGTTTGCTGGCAAACGAAAAAAAACAGACTTCAATTACATTGACAAGTAGTACAACGTAGGTAGACGAAAAAATATTATTATTAATATTCTTTGACGGTTCGCAGGATTATTATTATTATTATTATTATACGGTCGAATTGAGTAACCTCCATCAGAATCCGCCAAATCAGAAACGCAAAACTAACCAAAGCGGGTGTTAGCGAAACTTCTAGATTTGACAATCATAATAACGTCATACCTACATGTATAGACTCTACCGAATCTAAGCTGCTTGCTTTTACCTGCCTAAACAATATTAGACTCTGCATAATGATACTGCATTTAGTGTACACGAGCAGTTATAAGTCGACAAATACAAACTATTTGAAGAGTCGCACTATTCAGATAAAAAGCGGTTGATTTCGAGATCTTTTTATACATAATTATAGAGTTTCATTTTAAAGGGATGTAAGAACGCGCACTCATTACATCTACTCAAAGATTGTTTAAGTTTTCCACTTTCAACGTCAAAAAATGAAATTTATTTATCAAAAAATAAAAACTTAAAAGTTTAAACTACAAAAAAAAAATATCATTTATTTTAGTGTTGCCCACACATTAGAGAAATCTAAACATTTTTACATATCATATAAAAAACCGACCGTTCCAGCTGGGATCGAACCTGCATCTGCGACTGACCGTGTCGTGTTCTAGCCAATTAAGCTATATGACGATGTATCCGTTTCATCGAAATTTTTGATAAGACGTCTTGTATTCGCTTCTAAGCGGCCGCGGTGCTGTCAATAGTGAGTTATTTACAGAACCCGTAAATAATGTGAGGGTAACATAAAAATAAATAATACGAACTAAAAATAGCATGGTGTCGTCTCTCGTCTAAGATTTTCATTGTAATATGAAAATTTGATTAGTTACCGGATTCTGTTGTTATCCAATGATGTGAGTAAATGTTTATTTTTTGATGGGACACATGTTGAGGCAACATTAGACAACTTGTTGATGAATTATGATTCTAAACTCAGAGAAATTTTGAAAAGTTGTTATATTTACAATAGACAAGCCATAGTTGCAAACAGATTTTTTTAGAAATTTTCCATAAAACCTTTAGACAAAGTTTTAATCTGGAGTTTGGGACATATAGTGAGGGAATGATTTTTCAGAGTGCTATATATTTATTATTCCTCATAAATACCACCATACGGTTCCTAATTTTTACCAATATTTTTTGCCTCGATGTTCTTTCCGAAAAAAAATACCATCGTAAGTCGGTTAAGTTTATTTTAAAAACTACTAGGAATTTTAAGATTTCGTGAGAATTACCCTTATATACATTCTTAATCGATACACTAACATTGATGAAACACTTAAAAATTAATTTTTGCTTGTTATTAATTCTCTTCAAGGGATACACATCAAAATCCCCTTAATACTCAGGAGTGCGATTTGCATAATACATTGTACAAAAGGAAGCTTAATGTCTTCATTAAACTTTCATATTATAAGAGTATATCGTTTTAGAGCTTATATGTAGCTATAATATGTGAGCTATCAATAGAGTGACTTCAACTCGGCAGTAATTTTAAGTTTCATGGTCATTTTTTTGTTGTTAGTAATTATAAGTTTCCGATTTTTCGATACTATTGGAAGCGTCACAATTGCAGTCGTGAAAATGGAACTTAAAGTTGTCAAAAATTGTAAATATCTTATTCTAAAGGATTTTACCCATTTCAAATGGTTTTTTACCTTCAACGGGTATAAGGGATATGTCAGAAAACATGGCCGGCGATGGACTTTGTTATACGTGATAATAACAGCAAGTGACAGAATTTAAATCGGATTGTACCAATGAGAATAAAATATTTTGGTTCAAGTCAGATAAGAATGAGAATTGAATATTTTTCTTAGCAATTTTTTTTAATTTGACTCGAAATACTGATGATGACGTTGAAATAACCCACGTTAAACCAGACACGAACGAAACAAAAAAAAATACTTTAATAAAATATTTTTGTGAATAAACATGTACCAATTTTTTATTCAATACTGGCGACCCGCCCCGGCTTCGCACGGTTGCAAAGATGATATTAAATATAAAATATAAATTAAATATTCGCGATGTAAGCTCAAAAAATGTTTTTATTTACGATATCTCATTAGAAACCTCTGAAACTATCAGTATTTCTCGACTATATTATGCATGTATTATACATATAAACCTTCCTCTGGAATCACTCTATTTACTAAAGAAAATCGTATCAAATCCGTCGCGTAGTTTTAAGGATCTAAGCATACAGATAGCGGTAAGCAACTTTGTTTTATACTATGTAGTGATATGATGATAATTCTGCTGTCACATTTATACATCTATACAAATAAATAAAATTAGAGTGTCTGTTTGTAATATTAAAATAACTACTTTTTACTAAATTCATATGGATGTATACACGGTACATATACCGAAATAACATTTTTTTACATTTTTTGTGTCTGTCTGTCTGTTTGTTCGTTCCGGCTAATCTCTGAAACGGCTGGACCGATTTGACGGGACTTTCACTGACAGACAGCTGATGTAGTAAGGAGTAACTTAGGCTACTTTTATTTTAGAAATTTATTTATTTTATAACTGCGAACTGAAAAATAAAATTTTTGTTAAATTCGACGCGGAAGAAGTCGCGGACGCAGCTAGTTTCAAAACATATATCTCATTTAAATTGTCCGTCATGTTGGTGAACGTATAAGTCACATTAACTTCATTGTTAATTTTGCACCCTCACAAAAAAATATGTTAAACTTTATATTTTAGTTTATTTAAAAAACGTAACGTAATTTTATTAAATGTTTAGTAAAAACATATTTATTATGAAATTTCATTTCATTTATCTAAAAAGCTACAAAATGTGATTAGTTGCTAATTAAATCACTAACAAACACAGCCATTAATTAACTTTAAAAAAAAAACATGACTTGCTATCAACATAATAGGACTATTTAATCTGAAGGTACGCTTAAACGAAAAACAACATGGGTAATACAAAATGTTGACGTTATTTATTATTATTAAATTAACTTACGAGCTTCAGTTGCCCGTACTTATATTCAAACAACATCTATATTTATACTATAATAATATTTTTTTAATATTATAATATTTTTTTTCAGACACATTCTAGAAAAAAGTTACTGTAGACAGGTTGATGATTCTAAGAACAACCCAGTGAAGACTAGGTGGTCCCACGCTTATGGTATTTTTCTCCCTCCGTTTCTTAAGAACTTCTTGTCTACTTATTCTTTTTTTTATTTTCTGTTCAGATTAATTAGCAAATAAAAAAAATTACGGAGTCTTCTCCACACTATCTGACTTTGACGATATTATCTGTGCTATGATATATTAAACTAAACTAGTCAATATCATAACTTCAACTAAAAGAAGATTAAAATAATAATGAAAAGCCTTTCTTCACGCAAGATCTCGTTCGCGTATATTTAAATAATTAATTATTAATTACATGAAATGCGACATGTGCGCATACACAGTGCGGCATAATAACATTCCCGCTGTCCCACAACTCGGCAAAGGTTTATTTTCCGATAGAAAAGAATTGGAGAAGCCCATTTGTACCCATTGTTGGCGAATGTATAAATACTATAATAATTAATTTTCCTCTAACAAAAAGGAGAAATGCCCTCAATGGTTTTGTTTCATACTTAAACACGTAAAAGACGTGTTTTATTTAGAGGAAAAAAAAATTTGATACACAACGAACAAATTAATCCGTTGATGTGTTATCGTAGAAACCCGATACCCGTTATCACTTATAGCAGTTAATGGATTCGCCCGGCTAATGCCTGATGTAGCAATACAATTAGGGAGACTGACATTGACATTTTTACTGCAACCTTGACAGGCTTCCGGTCACGGGTCACCGCTAAGGTTCTAACTTCCAAATAAACTGTGAAACTATTTTTTGCTTGCGGCGATAAAGATATATCTCGTTACGAAAAAAAAAAACTGAGGTAGGGCACAGCAGGAAATATCCTGCTCTAAGTCTGGAGCAGCCAGACTGGGGAAGAGACTCTCAAGCAGTGTTGTGTTCCTGCGGTGAGATGACTAGAGCTCCTGGGGTTAATCGGTGGTAGGGTCGGGGACGCGCTTGCAATGGTTCTGGTCACGTGCTCGTTTGCCGAACTAGTTGTATAAAAAAAATGCATATTTCAGAAATAATTTCGAAGCATGTAAATATGCCATGCACGAAGCAGCGCAACGATATTTGTCTTTTTGTCTAACTCTTGCTCAGAGGTGATCAAAAGACATCTCCTCCTTAAGCTACTGCTTCATTTGCCAGTTTTTTTTTTTTTTTTTTAATAGAACATGTATAAGAAAAGGTATGTAGTTTATGCGATTTCATTCGATGTACACTGCAGGCCAAAAGTTTAAGACCACCTTAATTAAAGTACGAAAATTAAATTAAACTCTGATAAAATATTAAATGTTTAATTAAACTGTTAAATTATCCAATAAAACACTTTTTGACATTCAATATAGTTGAAAAGCGTTAAGAAATATTAACAGTCCATGCTAATAATTGTCTTTGCTCACAAACGAAAAAAAACGACTTCAATTTCATCGACGAGTAATACAACGTAGATCGAAGAAAAAATAGTCAAAATCGGTACACCCAGTAAAAAGTTATTGCGGATTTTCGAGAGTTTCCCTCGATTTCTCTGGGATCCCATCATCAGATCCTGGTTTCCTTATCATGGTACCAAACTAAGGATATCCCCTTTCCAACAAAAAAAGAATTGTCAAAATCGGTACATCCAGTAGAAAGTTATGCGGTATAATACGACGTAGGTCGACGAAAAAAGCGTCAAGTAAAAACGCATTATTAGATATAACTCGAAAAGTAGTTGTTAGATCTCAAATAAATTTAAATGGGACCACACACCACCTTTCGATCAAAAGAAAATTTGTGGAAATCGCTCCTCCCAGTCAAAAGTTCTGAAGTAACATACATTTAAAAAAAAAAGAAAAAAAAATACAGTCGAATTGAGAACCTCCTCCTTTTTTGGAAGTCGGTTAAAAAAGACTATTAGTTAGCTAAACTGATTTTTCATCAAAAAATGCTCCTTTACACTCTATGACTTTTTTCACAAGACTACGGGCAATCAATTTAATTGTTTCTTGTGATATATTGCTCCAACTTTCGCACAAAGCATTCCGCATTTCTTCTCCCGAGGATGGACCACAATTACGGACGTTCCGATCAAGCTCTTCCCACAAAAGCTCAATGGGATTGAGATCCGAGCTCTGAGGAGGCCAAACCATGTTTTTTAACAGGTCTTGTGCCTCTGTCTCTTCCAAATATCCTCTGCATAATTTTGAGCTATGCTTAGGATCATTGTCCTGTTGGCAAACGAATCCATCTCCAATTAATCTCAACCCCGAAGGAACGGCATTTTGTTCTAAATTTTTTTTTGTACTGTTCCTTTTTCATGATTCCGTCAATTTTTATCAAATCGCCAGTTCCTTGGCTAGAAAAGCAACCCCAGACCATAATTGAGCCACCACCATGCTTCATTGTTGGGACTACACAGTCTGGCATCATCTTTTCTTGGCCACTGCGTCGAACGTAAATTCCTCGTTTTGAACCGAATAGCACAAACTTGGATTCATCGGTCCAAAGAACTTTTTTAAAATCTTCTTCAGTCCAATCTCGATGGGCAAGGGCCCATTGCATCCATTTTTTCTTATTTTGTGGCCTTAGCAGAGGTTTTCGAACGGCGACGCGACCATACAACTTCGCATCTCTCAGTCGCCGTTTTACTGTAGCCAATGATAGAGGTTTAACTCGGGTTTTGTTTACTTCAACGCGGATTTCTGGTGCTGTTAAGCGTCTATTTCGCTTGCTGGTAACAACAATGAAATGATCTTCACTTGACGTGGTAGCTCTCGGCCTTCCCGAGCGTGGACGATCTTGAAAACTGCCTGTCTCCTTGTATCGAGTTATTGTGCCATGAACACAAATCTTCGATAACTTCAATTGTAAAGCAATCTCACGTACGGATTTGCCTTCATTATGTAAAACAACGATGGCAGAACGCACTTCACTGCTAATTTCGCGTGTTTTTTCCCATTTTTAGACGTCTTCACTGTAGAAACCACAATTTTAGACTAATTGAGATTGTTTGTGAACAAACCCACGTAAACTCAGATAATAATAAGTCGGAAACATGTGTTTTTAGAATCTAAACTATCCTAATACCATCTGGCTCTAACGCAGCGTTTGTCGGTGTTTGAAAACAATACCAGTTTATTGTCTAATAACTTGAAATTAAATAAGAGAATAATTTATTTAGATATTTTACATTAACAATAGAATATGCAGGTGTACATTTCTTTTATTTATCTCAGAGTTTTGTTAAAATTCAGAGATAATTATGTTGTTTAAGTGTGGTCTTAAACTTTTGGCCTGCAGTGTATCTCACTTATGTCTATATCTATCTATCCACTCTCCATATGCCATCCATGCGTACGAAACAGCCATGCCATGATGCTTCTGAATATTGGTAGAGTATACTTTCTATGTTAGTTTTAATCGGACAAGAATATCAAAAATAACTTTCAATCCTCATAACAAATGATATACAAATCTTAACAAGTAGATAAACAATATACATTAGAAAGAACAATAAAATGTCGCCACAACTAGTACTTATAAATAATCACTTCCATTCCTAAAGCTTTCCACAGCTAATGGCATAACGGTATTGAACGACATTTGGTAAATGTATCGTCGTGAAAACGACAATAAAGACCGGTCCTTATGATAAAGTCAAACGACCGAGCATGGAATCCATTAGAAAAATGCGGTGATACTGCTATAGTGGACGAGAGAACGAAGAAAATATGTACATAAACAATATACGGATATATGTAGACACATATATCTATCCCATATTAGCCGCTACAACGAAAAAAGAGAAGACTAGACACAAGAATTACATTCTGCCACCATATTCTACTATCGAATTCGCCGAAAAAAACATTGACATATTACACAAATAATACAAATGCGAAAATGAGAAGATTGTCAATTCGTACTAACTGGACTGTATTTTTGTACGTGTTACCTCGTGCCGATTTTAATGACTTTTTTTTTCGAAAACAGGAGCTATTAATGTGCTCCCTTTTAAATTTAAGCGAGATTTAACGAAAAGCTTTGAGTAATTCCTAGTTGACTATTTTTTCGACCTACATTTTTTTTGTCAAATAATAATAAAAAATATCGGAAAAAACCCACCGACAAGAGATTTCAAATGATATCAGAAATTAACGCTCATAATATTGTACGTAAAATACTTGAATGTCAAGCAATATGTAAGCATATAATACTAAAACTGTCGAAAACAACAATTACGAAAACGTGACTTATCTTTCAAAAATAACATATTAGACTAGATGCCGATCTAAGATGAAACTGATGGATAGATCGATCTAATATATATTTCTAATCTAATATATCTAATATAATATTCTTACGTGTCTGTTTACTAAGGGTAGTTAATTAATAAATACTAATAACATAAGAGAAGATAATTCGATTTGTAAACTTCAAAAATTCTAAACTTCTTTTAAAAATTATTTAATGATTTGAAATTTATATCAACTATAATGTCGCTTTAGTCTTACGCCGAGTTGCACGAAACAAAATTACAATTTAAGTAGAGATTAAACTAATTTAATCACAAGAATTTCATACAATTGTTGCGATTAAATTAGTTTAATCACTACTTAAATTTTAATTTCTTTTCGTGCAACTCCGCATTAAACGCACAGTAACTATAAAGAAAACTGCAGATGAAACCGCAAATTAAGCACGCGATTATAAAATTTTTGGCAGATATCACGTATAATGTAATAATTGCGTTTGCTAACAAACATTGTTGGGATGCTTTCATCCAGATCCTGATTTTCTTATCATGGAACCACCCTTGGATATATCCCATTTTCGACAAAAAAGAATCATCAAAATCGGTTCATAAACGACGAAGTTAACCGCGAACGCACATAATATATATATATATATATATATATATATATATATACGCACATAATATATATATATATATATATATATATATATATATATATATTATGTGCGTTCGCGGTTAACTTCGAACCGATACATTATTATGAACCGATTTTGATGATTCTTTTTTGTATATATATATATATATACGGTCGAATTGAGTAACCTCCTTTTTTGATGTCGTTAATAAAATACAATAAGACGAACACTTCCGATAGAAAGCGTTATTTCCGGCAACCTTATTGATTTTGACAAGAAGTCTAGTATCCTAGTATCATCATTAATATAGAATCTATACTATATGTAATAGTGTCGCAAGAGATATCTAAAAAAGTATTTAAAAATTACTTATACTGATATAAAATACATACTACGTATACATGCTTATCTTATCTTTATATATCAATTTTTTACACTATTTACTAAAAATTGATGCATAATATGAAACCATATGAAAGTAGTTAATTTTTCAACTTTTCCGGAATTTGCAGAAGATATCGACTACGATATTGATAACATTACCTACCACAATTCCTGCAAATAAATAAAACCTGTAAAGTGTGTATCATTCAAAATTATGTCCTGATATTATAATTATGATAATTGCATAGTTATCGAGTATACTCTTACGATTAATATTAATTGTTGAATGATCAAAATGTCTGAAATAACTGTGTAGACTTCGCAACATAATTTTGGTTTACATTCACACACACAGACTACAATTTTTACATTTGTAAAATGTACACAGAAGTTGAACTAAGACAAAATGGAATTTGGAATGAGGTTAATTTAAAAAATATATAAAACTGAAATATAGATTAAATCAACAGTTATGTCAATTTGTAATTTCAATTAGATCCACATTTCTCTCTGCGATACGAACTCTCCTATCAATACTTTCTCAATGACGTGCGAGTTATATGAAGGACGAAAAGCAGACAGCGATCGTAGACATTCTAACGGACAATAAATCATACCAAGTTCGTATAATGAAAGAACAACATCTTCTCTAGCCGTTCATACGCAGTCTTGTTTAAATAATACTATGAAAATACAATGTCACTCCATTGTCTCGTTGTGTGTCAAGGGCAGTATTCGTTGAATAGAAGCTTTTGTTATCACATGTAAACCAGAGTTTATACTTGCTTTAGAACGATCCCGAAATATTGTCTTCTCAAGATTAAGGCGATTTACTTTAACTTTCCTTTTCTTAATCTTTATAAAAATTGTATTTGAATTGTTGAATCTGGACTTAAATTCAATTAGTTTATTAATGTTAAAAGTTTTCCTGTATATTGATCATATTAGCCCTCGAGGTAGATAATCGGCTATTCAAAATCAAAATCAAAAACAGTCTTATTCAAATAGGCCCCAAGAGCAATTTCGAATCGTCATTTTAAAAATTAAAACTTTAAAAATAAATTATTATTTTTGTAAAAGGAAATCACCGATTTGCAGAGAAAAATTGGCAAGATACTCCGCAGTTACTCTTTTGAAAAATAATATACCTATGTGTTTTAGTACAAAATTAGTAACATGTTGCAAAAAATACAGCGTCACTAAGTCCACACATCTTTATCAACTATGTAATTCTGCACCGAATAATAAGCTTTATCTATTTTTTTATTTTTTTTGTAAAAACTTTAAATTTATGTTGAGATAATTCCAAAATAGTTTGTGGGATTTTATTATACATGCGAATACCATAACCCAAAAAGTTTTTTGAAGTTTTTTGCGCAGTCGGAACTACGTCCGTCGGAAATTACTATTTATTTCAAAACAATGAATATTCTGGTGAATATACATAACATTGCTATAAATATATTGCGACGCAATCGTTAATATGTCTACCTTTTGAATAACATCCCGTAGGGAGACTCGAGCTCCAAGATCGTAAATGCCGCGAATAGCCCTTTTTTGCAAAATAAATACAGTCTCAATATCTGTAGCACTACCCCACAGTAACAGTAATACTAAAGTTACTTGTTTGTATTATAAAAGCAGGTCTTTTATAAGTTGATATGATAATTTTAATCACCAACGATATAATGAATAATAACAACCGCTCAGTGGTGCGTGTGTCGTGTCGACGCCTACACACCGGCTGTTTGCGAATTCGATTCCCGCTCGGGATGGATATATGTATTTACAAATATTTTTTTCCGGTTTGGATATCTGACCTTGTGGACCCACCGTGACTCGGAGAGCACGCACCTGCGCCCAGAGCGAACTATGCCCAGCAGTGGGATATTACAGACTGAATAAAAATTACTTTTCATCAGTTTTTATTTTTTATAAATCCTAAATCTTGTCTAGTCTTTCGCTAATGTATTTCATATTGCAAAGTACCCTCATTTTGTTAACTTTAAAAATCTCTAACATAACAAATCACATTACAAAATTGCCTAATAAAATACAAATTTTCCCTAATGCTAAATTTAAATAGATTTTTGTCCAAATGTCGTCGTGTCGGAGGACCATCTGGTTCTGGTGGCTAGCCAATCTGGCACGAAAGTACCTTACGTTTCGAAGCAACAGCTGCATTTTATATCCTCCCCTTGAATTTTATTTAATAAGCTATTTCGAAATGAGATTCGCGAAAGTGCTTATAAGATAATCATATTTTACATAAAGTATAAATGTTTTCATAATCCTAATAGATAAAATAACCAACACATTTTATAATCATAATAATCAGTCCGTATGAGCAAGTAACCGACAAGAGAGTACTGTGGGAATCAGACTCGTATTCTTCTCGATTAGAGAGTTAGAAAGAGTTAGTAGAGTAGTTGGAAAGAAGAGTCTTTTACCGAGCTGTACTAACAAAGTTTAAAAGCATATGTTTTGGTTAGTTTTGATGTTGTCGATAAAAATGGAATATAATAAAATAATAAATAAATAAAACAAGTTTTACAACATCTATTTCAAAGATTACTTTTTTATACATCAATCTATACATCTATAAAAATAAATAAAATTAGAGTGTCTGTTTGTAATATTAAAATAACCGCTTTTTATTAAATGCATATGGATGTATAGACGCCATAGACGGTACATATACCAAAATAATTCACTGACAGATAGCTGAGGTAATAAGAAGTAACTTAGGCTACTTGTATTTTGGACTTTTTTTTATAACTCTCCGAACTAAACAATAATGTTGTTAAATTCCACGCGGACGAATTCGCAGGCACAGTTAGTTTTAAATAAAAACAATAATTTAACGTCTGTGAAATCAAAAAGTTTAAACATCAGTTTTAAAATTACAAACCAGTTCACTACTTGTGAGAATATTGACTGTAGTTTGTACTGTTGAATATTGTAGTGTATGTAGTGTGTGAATATTGTAGTTTATTATTTGAGTTAAAGCAGACCCCCTGAGCCTGATTTAATTTCTGCTGAAATATCCTATCGGAAGCTTATGTGCTAGATAAACTTTGCCAGTAACCGTCACAAAAGAACACTTAAAGTAACGTCTAAAAACTTCACTTGACCCTTGTTTTTCTTAGCATTTAATTGTTATCAAAACACTTTTTTCTGCGCGTACATTGGTATTTTTAACCGACTTCCAAAAAAGGAGGAGGTTCTCAATTCGACTGTATTTTTTTTTTTTTTTTTTTTTTTTTTATGTATGTTACATCAGAACTTTTGCCCGTGTGGACCGATTTCGACAAATTTTGTTTTAATCGAAAGGTGGTGTGTGCCAATTGGTCCCATTTAAATTTATTTGAGATCTAACAACTACTTTTCGAGTTATATCTAATAATGTGTTTTTACTTGACGCTTTTTTCGTCGACCTACGTTGTATTATACCACATAACTTTCTACTGGATATACCGATTTTGATAATTCTTTTTTTGTTGGAAAGGGGATATTCCTAGTTTGGTACAGTGATAAGGAAACTAGGATCTGATGATGGAATCCCAGAGGAATCGAGGGAAACTCTCGAAAATCCGTAATAACTTTTTACTGGGTGTACCGATTTTGATAATTTTTAATTTAATCGAAAGCTGATGTTTATCTTGTGGTCACATATAAATTTTATCGAGATCTGATAACTACTTTTTGAGTAATCTTTAATAACGCGTAGTTGCTTGACTATTTTTTCGTCGATCTACGTTATATTACTTGTCGATGTAATTGAAGTCGGTTTTTTTTTTTCGTTTGCGAGCAAACACAATTATATTTTATTTAATTCAGTACACTTTACAATCATTGCAATTATACCTCCGTTTTCAATTGAAACATTGCATTCAAGAAAACGCATTTGCGGTAACAGTGCTTCATTTTACAAATTGAATTTGTTCTCGTTCGTTCTTGCTTTGTAACGAAATATTTTGTTTCCTAGTTCGCGTTTAGCTTGTAGGATTTTGATATGCTCTGTAGTGCTTAAAAGTATGTTAAAATTTATAATTATTTTTGTACATTTGTTTTACAATACTTAAATACATAACACATTTTAATTAATATATAAAATGATTCATGAAAGATTCACAGTCAACGACCTCCAGTAGTATCCGGAATCACAAAAACACAAACGCCGAGACCACAAATAGATGAAAGGTTAGGTATACAAATATTTATCATATGCGGGAGTAGAAACCGCGACCGCAAGTGCACCTGGCACTTGCTATGACCACTATACCAAGGTAGTGTCAAACTATACTTTACGTTTTAATTATGTAGTCAACTAACATAAAAACTTTTCCATAAAAAGTTAATTTCTTTGTAGTACATTGTAATCGTATAGGCTGTTTAATGACAATGAGAATTCAAGTATAACTAAAGACCAAAGCTGTAACACGAATCATATCTCTTATCTAGGCCATTATTAAAATTACTCGTCCAGCTGACATATCAATGTTACTGATAACTAATAATTTGGATATTATTGCTTATTTATGATGTTGTGGGTTTCGTAAAACTCTTTTTAACCAACTTCATACAAAGGAGGAGGTTCTAAATTCGTTTTTTTGTGTATGTTTCCTTAAAACTTTTTACTGGGTAGACCAATTACGATGATTCATTTTTTTATCAAAAAGTGGTGCTGGTCTTGTGATCTCATTTCAAGTTGAAGGTTTTATAAATATATTGTAATTAGAACACATTCCTATGACATATATTTGACTCCGATTTTTCTAAATAGACTTATGTATGTTGGATAAAAAGTAAACACGGCTTAAATATGTTATAAATAGTTTTATTTAATATATATTCCAACGAAATTTAATTGAGATCTGAGGAGATCTCTTTAAGTTATCTCCAATACGTATTCACTTGACTATTTTTTCGTCTACCTACCTGGTCGATGTAATTATAGAAATCGGTATTTTATTTTATTTAAAACATATAAAATCAATTACTTCGTCTCGTCGTTGATTAATGAAATTTTAATTCATGTATCAAAGCAAATATCAAGCATTTTTTAAAAAATAAGTGGGGCAAAAAGTCTTTTCATATTTTTGAGAAAGAAGTTGCAATAAAATATTTTTGGTTATATTCTTTGTAACTGGCTGGTTTTTATACCATGAAAAGTTGACATTTTGTGATGAAAATAAAAAGTAAAAAACAGTTTTCCACCCCTTTTCAAGAATTCAAAGAAGAAATTCGGTACATTTTAAAGTTTCAATTTAAAAAGGGAAAAAAAGTTATTCAAGGCGCGAAAAAAATTTGTGACGTTACGAACCTCTACATTGTCAGTGACAGTAGCACAAAATTGGTCTAAGCGTATTCAGACAGGAAATTTTGATGTCATATGCATTTCGCTCTGGTCGCCCAGTTACGGATAAGATCTGAGAATTAACCATAAAACAGTTTCGATCTATTTGAAAAAGGCTAGCTATACAAAAAAGTGCGATATATGGGTGCCACATGAACTCGCTGAAAGGAACCTAATGGACTGTGGACTCATTTATGATTCTCTCTTAAAATGTACTGATATTGAACCATTTTTGAAGAGATTGTTGACTAGTGACGAATAGTGGATCACCTACGATAAGAATGTACGAAAGAGATCGTGGTCACAGGTCGGTTAAGCTGCACGGATAATCGCAAAATCCAGGTTGACACGCAATAATTATATAAGGTGACGTTAAGTGTATGGTGGAACTAGAGGGCATTAATCATTATGAGCTTTTACCGCCGTGCAAAACTATCGATTTAAATTTCTACCGTCGACAGATAATGAGACTTAAGCAAACAATTGAGAATAAGCAGCCAGAATTGATCAACATAAAAGGTGTGGTGTGTCATCACGACAACGCCAGACCGTATAAGTACGTCTTTAGTTATCAATAAAAATTGAGAGTTTGACTGGGAAATTTTAATGAATCCACCATATAGCACCGATTTTGAACCCTCAGGTTCCCATTTGTTTCGGTGTCTTCAGAATTCTTAACATCAAGAGAGGACTGTCAAAACTACTTGTCGCGGTTTTTTAATGAGAGTCCCAAAAGTTTCTACAGCAACGGAATCCTGTCACTACCTACGAGATGACGACAAGTTATCGAACAAAATTGTACATATACATTATAATTCATACAAATAAATGTTGTACAATCTTATCTTGAATTTTTATATAAAATACGAAGAAATTTTTTTCCCGACTTAATATTACGCTATTACCTAAGTCCATTACTATACATATATAAAAATACAGATTTAACACCGTTTACTCATAACAGTAGACAAATAACCATAAATGGCAAAAAAAAAAACATAAGGAACATAGCTTCGATAGTAAATATAACTGAGGAGAAAAAGATCTAGGGCTCGTTTCACCAATTGTGGATTTTCATATATTATTCTTTTTTGCCATCGAATTTCCCCATTTTTATGAGATATTTCTATTTGCAAATGTAAATCAAAAAGTTGTAGTTTATTGAGGAGAAACCGTTCCTAATGGCCTATTCTACCTCCTCAGTTAAATTCTATTCATAACTTATTTGCAGGATAAATGTGACATTAATAAGTGGATAAAATTTTCATATCATATCTATATAAATAAAAATGAATCTCCGAAGTATATTTTCGTGTGACTTCCGAACTACTTTAGCGAATTGCATACTTATGTTATGCTTTGTGTTATTGTCAGGACAAGGTAGGTAAAATAAAAATGAATTAAATATATGGGCATTTCTCTGTAAGCTCGTACTGCTCCCATACAAATGCTGTCCTGGCAATTTTTTTTGCTATTTGATAAAAAACCGTGTCACATTTCGAAGAAAATTAACTATTATTTTAGTTAGATAAGGAGGCCCACTGAATTTATACGTATTTTCCGAGAAATTAGCAATTTTCCAAAAAATCATGACAGGAGACTGTTTGAGGCATCAGGGGACTGTTTTGAACGTGAAAAGGGGCTGTTAAGTGAGAGAGGATTGTTGTACTAAAAAAAATCATTTACTATTAGTCAAATATTTATTGTTTGTATGACATATTTTCGCATCAATAATCAAAAAAGTTTTTTTATAATAAAATAATACAAAATATAACTTTTTTTAAACATTTATATCAAAAATTTAGCCCTAAGTACTAGAAACATTTTGTGCTCACTGAGATCAATATAAAGTCTTATTATTATAATACTATTTATTAAATGAAATATTTACTATTATTAATGTAATTATTTAAATTTAAACATTCATTCACTGAGATCAACAGAGTCTTAATAATATCAATCATTAAATGCTTTATGCAATATTCATTAAAATATTTACTATTATTAATATAATGATTAGAAAAGTCTTTTCTCTCAAATATATGATATTTCAACTGATACCTCCCCTCCAATCAAATCCTAAGGATTTTTCGAAATCAAAAATGGCACATAAAAAGTTTAATCAAAATGAACTTAACATTTAAAAAAGTTAGCGCTCGAAAACGTTTATTTGAGTAGGAAACTGATAAAATATTCTATTTCCCTTCAAAATCAAGTTAGGATTATCATTGATTCTATAGATCTGCACTTTTTGGTTACAAATCTTGAGGAAAGTATCACGTAACTACGTACTTCATCGTCATTAATCTCATTAATTACGGCAGCATAACGATATTCTACATTTTTAGCTGGATATTTTACAAGGGCGTAATCTCCAGTATTGTTACATAAATTCCGAATCCTTTTATGACTATGAGGTATTTTACATCGTTTAGCTACGTAACAACTTTCTTAAAAATTTGTCTCTCTTTTGTACGTTTCAATGTGGAATAATTTTCTTTCAACTGCTTACTAATGACGTCGCCAACAATGCTTTCTTGGCTACTTCTTTTCTTTAATCACGCTCCTCTAACATTTTCAATAATCGCTAATCTTCTTTTGTACTTCTCAAGTTTTTTCTCTAAGCGTGCGATATTTTTATTTCTTTCTCTGTTAAACTTCATTCGTCGCTTTGTAAATACTTTTTTTCTTTGATTTAAACTAGTACTGGAGACTACTGGGCTTTGTGCTGGAGATATTTGATCTTGAACTGGAGTAGCTGGTCTTGTAGAAGAGTATCTGCTTCAGGATCGGCGTTTTTTCTCGTATAAAGTTATTAGTGACGCTTTTCAGTCTTAGTCTTTTGGCTCGGTATACAGTACAATGTTCTTTCCACTTCTTTAAGGCAGCTCTGTGGTCACGAGGTGTTATGTCCTTTACTAATTTTCGCAACCCTTTTTCTTCCTTCTTTTGCTACTTCAACTTCTCCTTTTTTCTCATTTGTTCTCTCTTTTCAGGGTATTTTTTTTTATTTCGTATCGTAGTCGCTCTGCTTATCTCTTTTTCTGTAGTAATTCCTCTCGGGATAACTTTTTCTTTTTAGGAACCATAGTGTATGTGTTTTCGATAGACCTGTGTAAAATAATATAAGTTTATAAAGGAAAATAACGCGAAGCAATGATACTTTGATGATTCTCACATTAAAAAAATATACTAGTGGATAATTTAACACAAACAATACATAGAAATAATAACCAATACGCAAAATACACAGTCCCCTGTTGTGTAAAAAGTCCCCTGCTGCATCTTCAGACAGAGGACTGTTGCCAGGGGACTGTGTATTAAGGTTAGATTTGACAATATTTACAAAACTGATGTAAAATAGTTTTCTAAGAATCTAATGATCAATTTAGACATAGATAATAAAACAATGAACGATAAAGCAATAATTAAAGTAATTAACATACAAATATTATTACTTACCAGAGGACTGTGTGCGGTAGCGGATCAAACGCGAGTTCACACCACAAATGCCGCTCTGACACTAAACAAAATGAGGTTTTGTCGCCGCATTCGGCAAGGCGTCCAACTTAACAATAATTGCCTTTCGTTTATCTCTAAAAAATGTTTGTAAATATTCATGTTTTTTTTAATTATGGATTTAAATTTTTGGCAGGGGACTGTTTAAAAATTCTGGGGACAAAGTTAACAGGTGTTTACTAATATAATAAAATTCGTAACGAGACCTTGTTTTAAGAAAATAATATTAATTTTGTTATTTTTCTTATCATATTAACTGCCAAATGTACGTAGTTTCAATAACTTTTTCGTAAATCTCGTTTCTAGGCGGAAATACAGTGATGGGGACAGCCTGGGGACTGTATTTTTAGAGCTTCTATCACGTCTAGAAAAAAAATTAAAATAGTTATGGTTCTAAAAACAATGGGCTCGTAAAGTTTCGAGGCTAAAGTTTCATTAGGAGTGATTTTTTTTTAATAAAACACTTTTTTCGGATTTTATCGCGGTTTATTGTTAACTTTTGATTCCCGACGTTTCGGATACTTTACAGCAACCATGGTCACGGGAGGACTGTTGAGTGATTTTTTTTTAAATAATTAAATTACTTTTTGAAAAAAACGGTCGGGACAGCCGATTACAAGATTACAGAGAATCGCCCATATATATATATATTTAATTCGAAATTAACGAAAAATAAATGGAAATGGAACCGTACACTGGCACGGGCTATGCTTGGGGTTTCTCTCAAAGATAGGATTAGAAATAAGACTATCCGCTAACTAACGAAAGTAACCGAGATAGCCCACAGTATTAGCAAGTTGAAGTGACAGTGGGCTGGTCATCTGTGTCGCAGGACCGGTGGCCGTTGGAGCAGACGGGTCCTAGAGTGGAGACCGCGTCTAGGCAAACGCAGTGTCCCGTTGGACCCACGATCTACGTAAGATTGCTGGTGTAGGCTGGATGATGATTGCGGAAAACCGGGATGTCTGGCGCGAAATTGGAGAGGTCTATGTCCAGCAGTGGACTGCAATAGGCTGAACTGAACGAAAAATAAATATGGCGGTATGAAGCCAGCTAGCTAATTTGATATATTTGTTAAATGCCGAACATATTAACAATAGGAAACCAATAAATTTTAGATTTGTTAACAACACATCTAAAATACTAACAATAAACACTAAATACCTAACACATTATTACACAACCTCATAGGTTATGTATGATGCAATAAAATATGAATAAGACAAAATCCGAAAGTGGGTGATTAATTACGTAATTATTAAAACTAATAACTGTGAATTTTTATCGTTTTTCCAACTTTATGTAATGAATACACTTTGAAAGACGGGAAAAAGTTACGTAATAAAATACAATTATTAATTTTCGGGTCATTACACCTATATTTCAAATGGTCTCTTCTGATGGTAATCCACATATTGCTTCTATTATAGGTAACAGCTGACTGTTATAGCTAATTTTAATATTAGTATCATATATATATGAATGAAGATTAATAACTTACCTTAGGTAATTTAGCATACACCCCAGTTCTCACATCTCTGATGGTGGCGATATCCAACATTTCCACCTCCATATTCTGATCCGTCCAGTACAGGTAAAAACCTTTAGGGTCCACCCGTAGTGTGACGGGGAGGCCAGTACCTGAGTCCTACAGAAAGACATTAATTTAATTAAAACAAATAGATAATTTACAAAATGAATATATGTATTTAAAGAAATAAGTGAGCATCCATAAACCACAGAGTCTGGTTGAGGGGGAAGAGGGATAAGTTTGAATGCTACGCTGAGCTATATAACGAGGAGGAGGTAAGAGCAAAGCTACATAGTTTTCTTCTGATGAAAATTTTTATCCAAATGATCCATTGGTTAGTGCTTTATATTATTATTTTATAAAGAAAATATCCCAATAATCGATAACCTAGAAGAGTGACTAAAGCCACCATTTGAGTCAGACTGTTTATAAATATAAATATATATAAATATATGAAGCAAAAATTATTATTATTCCTTTAAAATAAACTTTTTTTTAAAAACCCACATTCCATCGGGGAAGGGGTGACAGGAAAAGGGACGTTAGGCTCCATGAGGGGAGGAAGGGGTCTTAGAAGAGCTGAAATATGACTAAGCGGTTTATGACTGCTCCCTTAATAGAAAAAATTACAAAATAATAATATTTATTTTAATAATAATTTAATTTTTAAGTTACCTTATTTTTATGATTTAAAATAGTCAAAAATTGTATAACATAAGAATTGTAAAGAGACAACAATTTTGACACTATCAATATTATTGCCTCTTCTTTACTATATTTATGTTATCAAAAATAATTATATTATTATCGTAAGATATGTATCATTTGATTACATTTATAAAAGTAATAAAAATATACAAAATAATTAAAATTGCTATTATTATTTTTTAAATAATGGCTAATTAACTAGTGCTAATACAGATAAATTTACAATTATTTAAAAATTTAATTACAACAAACATAATTTTAAGTTGTAAATATAATAACAGTTTAGTTAAAAATAACAGTTCAAAATTACTGTTAAAGCCCACTAGAATAAAATATTTTTTTATTTTAATTTTGAATAATAAATCTAACAAATATATGTTTTCAGTTTTAATTTATCATTTAATATTTAAACTAAGCTCAAAAAGTATGTAATAAAAAATATTTAATTACAAAATTTAGCAGTTCCACTATAAAATTAACACCTCTATTCAATTTTATTTAAATTATATTTGTAACTTTTAAAAATCAAAAAACAAAACAATCTCTCAATTTCGTGTATAACAATATCTAATTTAAAAAATGATTTCTCTTTTACAACATTCAATTAAATGAAATTTTACATTACTTACTATTTTATAGTTTATTAATAAAATATTTATATTAAAAAGAAATAACTAGAATTCTATTAGAATAAAATTATAAAGTAAACATTTCTAGTACAGTACTATTTAATGAAACAAAACATAAAAGGATAATAATTTAAAATTTACACAGTTTTTATTTTATTGTAATTTTCTTATGCTTTGCTTGTAAAATTTTAACTTTACAAATCAAAACTTGTAAAGTTAAGGTTAAGTTGACAAATCCAGTTCTTCAAAATTTCTTATATGATACGTACCTCATCCCACTTTATGAACTTCTCTCCTTCCTGCAAAGCCTTAGGTACTTCAATCGGTTTTAAAGATACTTTAGCCGATTTTGTAGTCGTAGTCATTTTGGATAATAAACACTATTATACAGAAACAATAATACTATCGTTGATAAAAACCGTCATCTTCCTCCCTGGGCACAAATCTGTCTTGGATATCTAATGAAGGTTCACACAGCGAGAAGGCACGAATTTATATTTAGACAACAAAAAATACTACTAATTTATGAATAACTAACTTAAACAGCTACACATGATAAAGAGTTTTTCAAAATATTCTAAAACACGACCATTTCACACATACTCTCTTCTCCACGACGAAACAGAACCACCGAAATTTCAGAAATGTCAAAATGTTGTCCTATCCAGATTTACTACACAATCGGATACACAACCAACTTGCGCTAGATTAAATATTCGGAAAGTTTTACAGAAAACAGAAGAATTTCAATTCTAATATCTTATTTGGACAAAATTATAACTAACTTGTGTACTATTTGCCCGTGTTATATTTTTTAATATTTTTGATTAATTTTTTAATTTACTGTGAATTAACTATTATAAAAAAGCCTAGTTTTGCTAATTTATCCTATTTAAATGAAATGGTTTGATTGTTTCACAACTGGCAGAAGAATACATATCATGTGATGATACACGTTCTTAAATAGCAATTTGTTTCAAATATTTGACATATATAGCAACTGAAAATACATAATGTTACTAAACTAATTATTAGCGATAAAATCAATTTAAATAAAAGCTAATTCAAATAGGTTTAATTGTTGTCCGTTTTTTTATTATTCTGAAATTTTTTTTCGTATATAAACGACTAATATTAATAAAAAATATAACGATAATGTATAAAACAATAAATTAGTAAAAAACGAGTGTGCTTTAGACCACACGACTAAAATAAAATGTCTTTAGTTCCATCTAACTTATATCTCCCTCTCAACTTCTGTTCGCCTCGCCTAAGAAAACTTTTCGTAACGATCTCGTCACACAGTCAACAGCTTTCTCCCCAAGTCCCGCATAAAGAAGTTTTACTTCAAAAATATTAGACAAAATACAGAAGAGAAAGTATCCGAATTTACGCATGACAGTTAGGAATATTGAACTGTAAATGTCATCGTCATAATGCAATAAAAACGAGAAGATAACAGTGTTACTAAATTTACAAAACTATATGTAGTCTTGTAACTTAGATAGTAAACAAATTTACAAATTCAATATTGCGTATAGTAATACGTATAATTTGTACTAATTAAGGAATTCAAGAAAGAAGTTTTGATATGTTTTAATGAATATCGTTTTCATCCCATTTAAGAAATGGCAAATTCTGTAAACATATCAATTGAAGCCCCTATAGAAAACCAAATACAAGAAATTACTTACGATGGACAAGAAATATATCAAGCGTAAGTGTTAATAACTGTTTTATTTCATCCATCTACCAATCGCAAGTAGGATGATTACAGTGCATGCATTTGTTTTTACAAAACAACTTGTTTTTATATATCGCTTTTAAATAACCTCATATATATATATATATATTATAGAATACAATCTCAATCGCCAGGCGACTGTACTGCAAATGTATAATATAATTTTATGGAACTATTTGCAATGTCTAATTTTTTTTTATTCTAATCTCGCATCTTCTGGTCCTATTTTAAAACTCACGTTAACTTAGAAGGTAGTAACTTTACTTTAAAAAAAAAATAATAATCACAATCAAAATAGCAAGCAAATAGTTCCATAAAATTATATTATACATTTGCATATATATATATATATGTATTATTTTGTGTAATATATTTTCATTCAATTAAACATTCAATTGACTGAAATCATTTTTTTAATCCCAATTGCAGACCCCTGTCTATGTCAGAGAACTTAGCTCGATTAGCACAGAAAATAGATTTTTCCAAATCCGATGATGAGTTCTGTAACGTCAAAAAAGAAGGAGAAAGTAGTTTGGATGTAAAATCAGAAGAAGATAAGGAACCAGGGTATCAGTCAAGTCTGTGGCCTTGGGACTCCGTTCGAAACAAATTGAGGAATGCCTTGACAGAAGTATGTGTGCTAGCTGATGTGTTAAGCATAGCCAAGGAAAAGAGATATATGGTAAATGACATGATTTTCTTTTTTTTTATGTAATCTATAACATTTTTAACTTAAAAAAGTGTTTATATCACTCTTGAATGTTTATTTACATATTAAGTGCTGATTAATAATCTAAATATCTCTGGATTTGTTTACTAATGATGGAATTGTACACTAACACTTAGAGCTATATAAAATACTTTTTGTCATGCTTTCAATAAAATGTGTTTATAAATTTCAGGTTCTTGATCCAATACAACCAGATTCTATAGAAAGCCGTCCCATGGTTCAAGTTTACGGTCGGAAAAAAGCATTATCAGCGGCAGGGGCCGTCTTGCTAAATGGAGTTGAAAGACTACGAGCAAGTGAGACAATGAGGATGACACGTAATATGCCAGACTTTCACATAGACTTGTTACGTCTCAGACAAAATTGGAGGCTCAAGAAAGTATCGAATACGATTGTCGGTGATCTCAGTTACAGAACTGCTGGTTCGAAGTTTAGTCAGACTGGAGTTTTTGAGGTATGAATATTTAATTATAATAACTATTATTGCTTACTAGAAAATATTGTTTTCATATCTAATAAAGCATTGGCAACATAATTTAAAAATGCGTCATTGTGAATGTAATCAGTGTTTTTGTCAAAACCTAAATCAATCCAAAATTTTAAATGTGATTGTGCTTATGAAGATTTTATTTAAAAAATTAGGTACTATGTAATTTGTAATGGATATCTTTATAAAGTAGTAAATATATACAAAATATGACAGACATATAGTTTCCCTCTTACTAATACACATATAGACATAATAGTTTCAGTCTTACTAGAACACTACATTATTACTAAATTGCTAGAACTCGTAAAAAAATTAACACAGAAATATTTTAACGCAGGTAACAAAAGCTCCAGAAGAACAAATAGCAGCAGCTATGAGTATGAACGCATCTGGACCCACACCGTCTGCACTACGTGTCACTGTACCCCCAGAACTACAGGGAGTGGCTTTCATATCCGTGGTTTGTCAGAAAGGTAATTTTCCAGCAAATTTTTATTTATTACAAGCTTGTGGCTGAAATAGAAAAAAGTTTTTCTGGCTAAAGTATATAAAAATTTTAATGAAAAATTTATTGATGTAAGAAATTATAAAAAAATGTGACGACATTACTCAACCTGACAATTAATCAAACTGAACAAAAACTGCACTGAACGGTACTAAGTTTATGGGTAACACATCTAAATCCGAAATTAAATCAGTAACTATAAAATTCAACATTAAGGCTTCCAGAACACTTTTGAACATTATTATTTTGCATATTATAATTATAGTTAACGTAATTTTACCTCTGATTCGAAATGTAGATCCTGCTGAGAAGAATAACAAGAAATTCAACTGCTTATTTTTATTTTAATATTTTATTAACATAGTGTACCTCAATAATACGACAATTCTAGAAATATTTTTTACAGAACAAGAAGAGGTAGTAACAGCCACACTAAGTTCGTCAGCACTAAACTGTCCGGGTACATTGCCCGGAGAAGGGGCAGAGTTACATTGGCAACAAAAACTTGAAGCCGCTCAAAATGTATTGTTTTGTAAGGAATTATTCGCAAGAATGGCAGCAGAGGCAGTTCAGTTGGACGCATCTATACCACATATGGTCGTTGGAAACCAAATTATGGCAACTGTAAGTATAATAATCTGTATTATTTTTTTTGCAAGGTTTTTTCTTATCTTACTTCAAAAAATAGGCTGCTGAACTGTGCCTTACGTTAAGTTTTGTGCCACGTCTAGAATGGGATATTCTTGAAGGTGGGAAAAACCCAAGTGGCCATATACTCATTTACGATGTGATTAATGGCTTGCGCATTTTATTATTTATAATTTTAAATATTAAGCCAAGGGGCCATCCATAAATTACGTCACACGAATTTGTCGATTTTTCGATCCCTCCCCCGTCCTTGTAGCAGATGGTCACATTTATGAGATACCCTAGTGTGACGTCACACGTTTTACAATTTGCCTTAAGCAAATTGATGACAGTCTCATATTTTTATTTTCATTTTAATAAAAGTCAATTTGCCAACAAAACAAAACTTTATTTTTTTAACCCTTTCACCGCCTGAGTCGGATTTATCCGACAAAAACTTTCGGGCTCATTCCGCCTGAGTCTGATTTATCCGACACAAAACCCTGTGTATTATATATTCAATTTCTAAACGTATTATGATGTTTTAGCCTAAAATACATTTTTTTTTTCGAAAGTTTATCTATTCAACCTTTTAATTAGTGTTTCAGTTTAGATTTACTATATCCAAAAACAAAAAAAAAAAACTATTTCAATTAAGGTAAATTTACTAATATTAACCCGGAGAAAGTGTATTGACTTCCAACGCCTGTGTCGTATTTATCCGACAGTAGTGATGAGACATAATGTTAGAATTTATAAGATATGGAATATTCATAAACAAAAATATTATATTAAATACCAAGTTATTGAATTAAAAAAATTACATTAAGTATTTAATTCTTATTCAATAACGTTAACGTGTTGTTTTTGCTCTGTGTAAATCTATATTTTGTAAGAAATTAGCTATTTAGTTATTTTTCTACGGACAACTATAAATGCTAATTCACATCCCTAGACTGAGTCCTTTACGCCAGTACATAGCCAGCGCCTGTGTCGGATAAACACGACCGCTCATGACGTCACAATCGTATGGAATTTTCCATTAGTGTTGCGCGTGTTTTTGTGATATAGTAGTGAGTTAGTTTTACGTTCGTGTTTTTAAAATTGAAATTTACCATGACGACTGCTGAGGAATTAATACGAATTCTAGAAGGTGATGACGATGACGAATTTGTGTCAGACGAAGAATTTGATATGGACGAAGAGATAATTATATATTTTATTAAATTGTTTTATTTAAATTTATTGTGCAGTGAGAAACGGTGATTATACGACGACGAAGAACTAATAAATATAGGATTAAAGAACTTTATTTCTCATAATAATTTAACATTCACTTAAAATGAGATATATTTCAGAAATCAAACAATGCTATTTGTAGTAGTGGCAATTCAACGGAGAGTGATATTGAATCGGTAGGTTATTTTTTTCCGTGTCTGTCATAGATGTATGAACATCATTTTTAACCGACTTTAAAAAAAGGAGGAGGTTACTCAATCCGACCGTATATATGTATTATGTATGTTCGAGGATAACTCCGTCGTTTATGAACCGATTTTGATAATTCTTTTTTTGTTGCAAAGGAGATTTTCCTAGTTTGGTACCATGATAAGAAAACCAGGATCTGATGATGGGATCCTAGAGAAATCGAGGGACTCATAAATCCGCATAACTTTTTACTGGGTGTACCGATTTTTTTGATTTTTAATTTAATCGAAAGCCGATGCTTATCATGTGGTCACATTTAAATTTCATCGAGATCTGTTGGAGTAATCTTTGATAGTGCGTATTCACTCGAGTATTTTTTCGTCTACTTACGTTGTACTACTTGTCGATATAATTGAAGTTGGTTTTTCTCCGTTTGCCTGCAAATACAATTATAATACGTAATGCTCGTGCAAAAGACTTAACACAAATTAACACAAAATCAAGAGACTTTCAGCCCATGTCCATCTCCAGAGTATTAATTTTTTATGAAGAAATAACAATCAAGACTGATTAAGCATGTTTAAAGACTGATTCACGTATGGTTTTTTTTTTTTTTTTTTAGTTATGTGATATATCCACAGGCTTATTATGCCCGTGCTTTTGTTATTCCATATATTGTTATTATTTTTTTTTTTTAACATGCATCGGTACTTCACCGCAACTCAGAATCCAGAAGCCTTGATTCACGTATGTTTGAAGATTAATTAATGTGAAGTACTATACTTAATAAAGAAATTAACCTTTGATTAATTTTTTTTTTTTTTTTTTTTTTTTTTTAATTTTTATTTATTTCATTACTTTGTTTATCGATAACTATACTTTACAACACTATGCAAAATTGTACCTAAAGGTTGCTGGCGCTACAGGCACTTCACGCGAATTATTGCTCGGCGATTAAAGGGTTAAGTTAGTTATTGACAGGAAGTTGAAATATCATGTTTTTGTACTTAGTTTAGATATTATTATATTTGGAAATGTGATGTCACAAAATTTTGGAACCCCTTGTCACACAATGTCACACTTCGTCGAACCCCATTTAACGTGTGATATAATTTATGGATGGCCCCCAAGTAACACTGCTTTCAAGTAGTATTGTATTTCTGTTGTGAGTAAGGTAGGGCTCTATTGACAGTTGGGTAAAGGATGGTAAGCCTCATTTCCTGTGTGTGTGTGTTTGTGCTTGTTACCATTACCATGTGTACAATCATTTACCGCCAGAAAAACCATACCTTAGTTATCTAAAGTATTAGTATAAATAAATTGCTTAAAATGTCAGTTAATACAGGTTAAAATTTACAGGTTTTACCGGGAATCCAACTGTTAATTGGACTTTGTCACAATAATGGACAGAATAATAATAATCCTGAAACAGTTAAGGTAAGTTTTATAAAAACAAATTATATTTTTATGAATCATTTATAAGATTTTTTTATGTGACCATGTTACATTGAAAGATATTTTAGGCATTTTTTTTATTGAAAATTTTACATGGATAAGGAAGTTCACTACAGCGTTTACTTTAATTCCTCATTTTTTTCAATATAGATATGAAAAAATGCTATATTATAATGCTAATACATTACATTCTAATTTAATCTTCAACGCCTATTTTAAGAGGCCGATTTTTGAAGACATTGTTTACTTTCTCAGAATAATATATTTAAGTCATTTGGTTAATACCTCTACAACTGCAAAACAAACATATTTAACTTTACTTAAAAGTATTTTTATTTGACACAATACACATATTGAAAACTTCATCAAATCAATAAATTGTGTTATGTAATTTCTTCTTAGCCAGTAATAAAAAGGTTTGCAAATTGTACTTGCATCGTTGTAGCTACCTAAAATAGTCTGAGAGACAAGCAGCAAAAAATTAAACTTTTGTAAGGCTGATTTTTTTTAATACCTTAAAATATGTTTGCATAGCAAAAAAATAACCACTATCGGTATTTCAGTTTCTGAATTGTAAGTAAAAAAACTACATATGTATGTACTAGCAGTGTACTAAATAGCTACTTTTATTACCACATAAATTTGTTGCGGGTTCGACCCTCGCTCATACCAAACATTTGTAATGGTTATATAGATATTTGCCGTGGTCTCGGCGTTTCTACTTGTGTATTATATGTGTTTCCAGATGTTCTAAACTGGAGTAAACCCTAGGTTAATTATTGTGAATTGGTTTTTATTTATTTGATGGTTTGTAAAATAGGCTAAATTATTCGTGCTAGCTTGATTGATTTACCCCTGTGACTTCACACTGCAAGACATAGCCTCTTTTCATGAAGAATGAGATGAGAGAGTCGGAACTTATTCCACTACGTTGCTCCACTGTGGGTTGGCGGATATATTCCCTATTATGACACTACTATGAATAACGATCGCTATCAGATATCTATGATAACAACCGGGCCCGACAGTTTAATTCAGAATGAGAATAAATGTGCTCCAAATTGGAAACAAATATTTGTACAAATACAAATATCCATCCCGAGCGGAAATTGAGCCTGCAAACCACCGGTATTTAGGCGCCTACACGGCACGTGTAGTGGTGAGTAGAGCAGGCGCTGGCCCGCGGTACACGAGCACCCGTCAATGCAGCGGCACGTGTTGCAGCCGGAGGAGCGCGGCAGCAAGAACGAGCACGACCACGTGCTGGAGCACTCGCTGCACCAGCTGCTGCGCGCCGTGCACCACGCCAACACGCACCACCCCTTCCCGCACCCCGCCACCGGCCCGCTCGGGCCCTCCAAGCGGCGCTCGCTCGCGGGTAACTCGCACCCACACACACTCGCACACCACTTCTCTTAACTTCTCTTGCACCACGCCAACACGCACCACCCCTTCCCGCACCCCGCCACCGGCCCGCTCGGGCCCTCCAAGCGGCGCTCGCTCGCGGGTAACTCGCACCCACACACACTCGCACACCACTTCTCTTAACTTCTCTTGCACCACGCCAACACGCACCACCCCTTCCCGCACCCCGCCACCGGCCCGCTCGGGCCCTCCAAGCGGCGCTCGCTCGCGGGTAACTCGCACCCACACACACTCGCACACCACTTCTCTTAACTTCTCTTGCACCACGCCAACACGCACCACCCCTTCCCGCACCCCGCCACCGGCCCGCTCGGGCCCTCCAAGCGGCGCTCGCTCGCGGGTAACTCGCACCCACACACACTCGCACACCACTTCTCTTAACTTCTCTTGCACCACGCCAACACGCACCACCCCTTCCCGCACCCCGCCACCGGCCCGCTCGGGCCCTCCAAGCGGCGCTCGCTCGCGGGTAACTCGCACCCACACACACTCGCACACCACTTCTCTTAACTTCTCTTGCACCACGCCAACACGCACCACCCCTTCCCGCACCCCGCCACCGGCCCGCTCGGGCCCTCCAAGCGGCGCTCGCTCGCGGGTAACTCGCACCCACACACACTCGCACACCACTTCTCTTAACTTCTCTTGCACCACGCCAACACGCACCACCCCTTCCCGCACCCCGCCACCGGCCCGCTCGGGCCCTCCAAGCGGCGCTCGCTCGCGGGTAACTCGCACCCACACACACTCGCACACCACTTCTCTTAACTTCTCTTGCACCACGCCAACACGCACCACCCCTTCCCGCACCCCGCCACCGGCCCGCTCGGGCCCTCCAAGCGGCGCTCGCTCGCGGGTAACTCGCACCCACACACACTCGCACACCACTTCTCTTAACTTCTCTTGCACCACGCCAACACGCACCACCCCTTCCCGCACCCCGCCACCGGCCCGCTCGGGCCCTCCAAGCGGCGCTCGCTCGCGGGTAACTCGCACCCACACACACTCGCACACCACTTCTCTTAACTTCTCTTGCACCACGCCAACACGCACCACCCCTTCCCGCACCCCGCCACCGGCCCGCTCGGGCCCTCCAAGCGGCGCTCGCTCGCGGGTAACTCGCACCCACACACACTCGCACACCACTTCTCTTAACTTCTCTTCTTTAGCTGATGTAGGGCACAGCGGGAAACATCCCGACTGGGGAAGTACCTCGAGCTTACAGCAAATTACAGCTAAATAGTACTGCTTTCATGCAGTGTTGTGTTCCTGTGGGGAGCAATATGACCAGAGCTTCCAGAAATTCTAGTGTTGCAGGCGTCAATACGCGGCCTTCTCTACTTCGGCCTTTTTTTTTTCAAAAAATATACCTAACACTTACTACACGCCACTGTCAAGTCCGTCACTTTTCTTTTGAAAGCTAATCCTTGTCATGAGACCACTCATTAAAATTTGAGAGATCGGGTCAGTAATTTTGGAGTTACTCCAAATAATGCGTATTTAAAGTAGGTTTTTTTTCTTTGAGAAAAAGAAAATAAATGTTATAAACTTACCACTTTTTAACCCGTTTCATACTTATCTTTTTACATTTATATCTAATCGCATAAAATTTGCGTACCTTACTATACTCATTACACCTACTTAGCACAGTATTCTCATTGCTTGTCACTAATTTATACTCCACCACCACTAATCAATTACTGCAATTCGTAATTTCTCATTCATACTTGCTACTACAAATTACTTTCTATGTACGATACTTTTGACAAAACTTTTTTATTTAAATAAGTAAATGTATATTTTATTAATGAAAACTTACTTTTATTTACCTAATAGACCAAAAGGTATTATAGTTCAATTTATTATAATTATTTATTTGGATTTTATTTAAATGTTTAGTATTAGAATGTTTCCATTGCTTTTGCTGTAACGAATTTTCTGTAGTTATCGACGTAATAATATCATTCTTAATGTTCGTATATCCAGGACCAATGGCAGCTGACCGTTATGAGTTACTAGACATGAGCAAAGAGCAGTCGCTTCTGGAACAGATCATACAACAAGCTCAACACTTCTTTATGCGCAGGCGCAGTGAATATGTACTAGATACTATTGCTAAAGAGGTCAGCTTAATATTTTTTTTAATAATGTCTAATATCAGCTAATATCTACTCTACACACATGTATATATTGTTCAAATTTTTCATCGTTAATTTATTAAAATTTTCTTTGGTGGTCTAAGTTAAGTAGGAATTGACTTTCAGTTGTTCTTATTTTATTCTATATATACCTATTTGAATATTGTGTTTTGTATGCAGTTTTGAGATATATTTTTTTGTCAATTTTTTTTCTTTAGCGTAGGGAATATACATACCTATATACTTATTAAATATCTCGATTTCAGGTAAAAGATCCCCTAATAGTATCACATTGGAACGCGCTAAACAGTCCAACACAGTCGTGTGTGAAAATCAACATTATGGCATATGGGTGAGCAAAATATATCTGTTCATCACAACAACAATACAATAACAAATCTGGTATTTAATTTTTTTTGTGTGATTATCTATACAAATAAATAAAATTGGTCTGTTTGTGATATTAAAATAACTTTTTATTAAATGCATATGAATGTATACGTGGTACATATACCAAAATAACATTTTTTACAATTTTTGTCTGTTTGTCTATCTGTTCCTGCTAATCTCTGAAATGACTGGACCAATTTTGACGGGACCTTCACTAGCAGCTGATCAGTGCCGGATTTATATTTTTTATGAGTGTAGGCCACTTTATTTCTGCCGCTCTATGTACACCTTTCTAAAATAATAATTTTCCATTTGTAGTAAATGGGCCTCCTTTACTTTATATGGACGTGTTTGACTTTTATCCTCTGAAATCAAGTGACTGTCCTCTAAAATCTGCTGCCCCCTAGGCCGCTTTGTAAATCCAGGACTGCAGCTGATGTAATAAGGAGTAACTTAGGGCACTTCTATTTTAGTTTTATATATATATATATATATATATAACTGCGAACTGAACAATATCTATTTTGTTAAATTCCACGCGGACGAAGTCCCGGGCACAGCTAGTAATAAATATATTTATAGCGCTTAAATAGATTTAAACTATAATCTAGGTATAATATATAATGTAGTTATTATATGTTAACATAGCAAAAAGAAGTAATACAAAAATAAATGGCAACTTTAAACAATTATGTACCTATTATAATTATTTGAAATATTGATGAAAATAATTTGTCATTGCTGTCTCCCTGACTATACTTATGAATGTAACATCTTAGTATTCTAGTAATTATTTTATTTTTTTTCTATCACAATAGGTATGACGCCGTCTGCCGAACATCTCTAGTGGTCCACGTCGGGGAGAAAACCCTGAAGTGTATATGTCGAGATGGAAAAGTGAGACATTTGTCTTACGAACTTCAGGAGCTTAGAGATCTAATATATTGTCAAGTAAGAAAAAACTTATTTGGAAAAAAATTGTATTATTGATTTAATATCGACATGTTGAGTCACAAAGTATGTAGCGTTTATCATTATAATTTTTCAGTTTAAGGATATTCAAAAAAACGTTTCTACTAAAAAAATAAGCACTAAAAATTGAAGACTTCATCTATAATTTTTTTTAACGAAATAGATAGATAAATTATTTTCTAAGATTTAAATTAAGCAGAATGTTTTATTCTCATTCGAAATATTTATTACGTATTAATTAATACAAAATCAAAAAAGGGGCTTTGCCCATGGTCAATTTAAATTTTTAATTTTCCACCTTTTGTTTTTACCTATTTATTACGTGTCAAAGTCGACAATCTTTTATTGATATTTAATATCTTAAAGCTAACCATATAATTATGTTTACGTACAGTCAGTGTTCACTCACTTTTTGTACCATACATCATTTTAATGTATCGGTATTCGGTTTATTGTAAACAAATCTTTATTGAACAGATATACCAGCACCAAATGACTGCCGTGCAAGCAGTGGGTCGCTGCATGGGTTGGCAACTACTAGCCAGCAGCTCACATTTGGGTTCAGGACCCGTTGAACCACTGGGGAATGCTTCTTCGTGCCTTCTTGCTTCACCCAATGGTAATTTATTAATTAATAATTTGAGATATAATAGGAATAGCCACTTTTTTAGGAAAAAAATTCTCATTTCAAATTTGGAACAAATGAATATTGGAAAATTTATTTATTTATTAGAATTATGACACAAATACAAATATATACTTGTACTTTGTACTTAAGATGTTTATTATATGTATAAGAATTACTGAGCCCAAGACTTAAGTTAGTTCAAGTAAAAATACTGAATTACTCAATTTCAAAATTTCTCTAATAGTTAACTTTATTTTCTATTTTAAATACTCAAAAACAGTTAGGTTATTGCATCCGTATTATTATTATTATATTTCAACTAATTTATTTATTGCTCCTTTGCAGGTGATAGAATGATAGCAATAAGATGTGAGCCATCTGTAGGTATTCAAGTGTTCATAGCTCAATCGCCAAGAAAGGACTTCTTTGTTAGTGAACTAGTTCAAGACAAGAAATGGGAAAATCTTGGTGGAGCGTTCAAAGAAGTTAAATTAGAAAAAATGGAGGGCAAGAACTTTTTGAATAAAATGGAATTACTTATGGCGTGCTTAAGTAGCCCCTCATAATGTTAATTATAGTAAATATTTGTAACTTATTATTTTATAAAAATAAAAAAAAGACAAATTGGAATTTGTGTTTTCATTTATTTATATGTAAGGAAACTTAGCCCATAAAGTGCTTAGGTAAAATGTTAAAGATATACTGAAGATTGTTCATTTGTCTCGACGTTAGAAGACTCGAGAACTTATTCCGAGGAACTGAAACGAAAGAAAAATATTATAGCATTTTATAAAATATAACTATGTATGCTTTTATTTAGGCAAATAAGTAAATTTATAACTAAAAAAAAACATTTAATTGTTATAAAATTACAAGAATAATATGTATAACATATGCAATTTAAATTAAATATTCAAGTTCAGTTTAGTGTGCCCCTGCAAAGCTTGAATAAATTACTTATACAACACTCATCCACCGAATTAACTGTTAAATTGATCTATAATATTACGAAATATATATTATTATTTTTTTCTAAAATTTTACTCTACGAGATTAATATTAATGTAAGTCTAGTAAATATATTTTAAAATATTGTTAAAATTGTCTACTAAATCAATCAAAATCCTTAATGCTTACAATTAGTCTAGGTTACAAAATATATTCTACAATGGCACATTTAATGGCATTGAAGTCTTTAATAGACAGACTATTCTAAATTGATCTTCACCCATCTGTGTAATGGATAAAATTTATTCTTATCTACTTTAGTATGTTAAAATTAAATTACGAAAAATTCCTGGCCAGGCTCTATTTCCCAACTGTCATTCAAACCTGAATTTTACAGACATCTCTATGTCATCATATTCGGAATGATTTTTCATTGCTCATTTTGATGAAAATTAATTTATAAAACATGTGAGTGAAAATAACTAGTATCAATATAAATAAATATACCGGTTCATAGCAGCCACAACTCAGTAGTTATGCCAGGAAAACAATAGACAACCCAACAATTGCTTTTTTTTACAGATTTCATTTTTGTAGTATAAAATTTATTAGACATGGATTTTATTTTAAAAATTTGTCATTTTCACACTTACACCTACAAGAATATTCAAAAGTAACTCATTTGAAACAGGAAAAATAATGTAAAACACGGACAAACTTTAAATAATTATTTAGGTATTTATAAGCTACCAGACTTGGTTTAAAAGGATAGACTAAATTGGTTCAATTTCTCAGAAGAAACATCTAAAAATTTTGTACAATACGTTGGATACTGAATTTAGAAAAATTAAATTTTATTCAAAAATTCAAACTTGATGATTGAAAAATAAATCCTAAATTACAATCCCCATAATTATTGTGATAAACTTTACTTCATTTTATTCACATTTAAATCTAAAACTTGAAAAAAGGTAGAATAAAAAACCTAACCCATTGTTGAGATAACAAACAATAGTTTCCTACCCTACATTTGAAATCATTTACAAATTTGTTACTGCCTAAATTATGGATCATTTTAAAGATTTATAATAATATATTTAACAGTAGCAGATAAAAATTAATATTATTAAAAAGAGTAAACAACGTAATCACTAAAATTTCTATAAATTAGCATATATAACAATTTAAGGATAAAAAATACCACTATCTGTAAATGTTGACGACATATGTTAATGTGTTACAGATAAAATTTAAGATTGTGTTGTTCAAACAAAGACAATTAATCATGTACTCACGGAACTGCAGATACTGCATCCAAATGAATGTGTATTATTGTAATTAAATATAAGTGGTAAAACTGATACATTTCGCAAGTGTGTTATAACTTTGATTGAAATATTTAATAATACAATACACATTATGCCTTAAACTAATCATTTATTCATATTTTAAATATGTTGTTTATAAAATAGGAACATAATTTCTTGAAATTGTTGAAACAACGTTTTCTAGGGAACTCTCTTTCACAACAGATTAAACTGCAAGCTTTATTTATTTAATACTTTCGTATAATGAACTAAAACTGAATCAATAAAATCTACATTTCTCTACATTTTAAGATTGTAGTCTAATGCCCAGTGATTCAATAAAGGAGGAAGTGATTTAGTTACTTAAATAATACTTAAGGTACACAATTAATATAAACACAAACACTATAACTACAGTAATTGTTCTAAGAAATCCACTAAAACAATGCTATGCAGATTATGTGTTTTAATTATTAGTTCTTGAATGTACTAAGCCCCATGCAACTACTTAACACGTTAAACACCGCCTTGATTTTTTAGTTTTATCTGTTTGGGCCATGGGGGACACCATGTTGTAGTCGACACACAATCTGTCAGTTGGTACCGTGGGGGGACACCGGACACATGGCCGCGAGCCAAAGTTAACTGTTACTAGTATGATAATTAAAAAAATTCGATGTTGAAATACTTATTAATTAATGTAAGTACTTATTGTTCAATTTAATTACTAGTTTATTACAACGTAACTTGATTTATAGTTAAATTATACACTGGGCACATCAAACAAAAAAATTATAAAACTCAATAAATATGAAAAAAAAAGCTTACCTCTAATTCCTGAGACATCAACTTCATTATAATTATTGAAGCATTACCCCCAGTATTAAGCAAACATTGAATTTTTTAACACATGGAAGGCTTCAGATTACGATAACACTAAACCTAACTAAATGCTAGAATTAAATTAAAATCGAGAGAGTGGTGACCTAGATCTGAAATTTCCACCGCCGTTGCCTGACCCGTAACCGTTGCCTTGGCTGTTGCGGTTGAAAGGTCGACCGCCCCCGAACGACCTACCGCCTGGAGAACCCCCAAAGGAACGCCCTCTGAAGTTACCCCCGCGACCACCTCGGAAGTTACCGCCGCCGCGGCGAGGGCCGTCCCTTTTTCTCGATAACTCAACTTTTAATGTCGCACCTAACATTTCGAAACCATTCATCGCGCTACAAGCATCCTCAGCCTCTTGCATGTTTTCGAATTCAATGAAAGCAAAGCCTGGGGGGTTAAGAGCGACCCACACGGAGTTCAGTTTGCCATATTTATCGAATTCTCGTTCTAAGTCTTCTTTTTTTATACCCTCCACGAGACCGCCCACATACACGCGAGTTCCTCCTGAGCTCATGGTGTTTTTTCTACAACCAAATATTAAACTATGAGATATAGGTTTGCGGTGAAATACATAAATACAAAGGCTAAACAAGATGTCGTCACGTCAATAATGATGCCACGACACCCGAAAATATAAATCAACTTTATAACCATAAAATTTGTGTACTTACATGTTTTTTTAACGTTGGGTTAATGAAAATTAAAATCAAAACTAAATATTCTAGTTTATTTTATGAAACTGAACTTAAAACTATTTTTATTTTATTCAAAATATGAAAAACGGATCAATGAAGTTGATGATTGAATGGTAAAGAAAGAACATGGGGAACGAATGGAAGTCGAATGGAATTGATTGACTATTGCAAATGTTACCACTAACAAAAATAAATATAAAATATACCCAGTTAATAAATATTGCTTTTTTATTAACAAGTTACTGTAGTAAAATAATAATAAAAATCTTTTAGAAATGTGATATTGATCCAATTATATTAAAATTTAATAATATTATTAAACAACAACATGAATAGGGGATGAATGAACTAATATAAACGAATGCTTCAAGCAAGTGAAAGGCGAATGAATGAACTTAGTACGTGTGAACGTACGTACTGGAAGGGAGGAGGCTTTACACAAAATGAAAGAGGTAAGAGGAAAGGGAGGGAGGAGGAACTCTTCATACAATACGAAAACCGGCTAAACTACTTTGTTCAACGGTCGTGCTGTCGCGCGTTTTCGCTTGTTTCCCATAGCCGCCGTATACAGCCCCACCTTTGTTTAGTTGATTTGATATTACTTTATTAGAAAAATTTATAGATAAAAAAAACGTAACTTTAAATTAATACTATTATATATTAAAAACAATTTATTATAGTTATGTGTACCGAGTATTGTATACCTGTGATGTGTTTGTCTAGGTGTGTTCGATGTTAACATTTTCAATATAAATTGTTATTAATATTATTATATGGAAATGAATTTTTGATAATGTTTAAAGAAATGGGGGTGCAGAAGAGACATAGTCAGTTTAGTGATACAAAATACAAGTGGCGGACAGTTTTTGTGTTATTTTTGTGTATCGTGTGGTGTAATGGTCAGGAGTTTCGTGTGGAGGAGACGGACCCATACATGTTAAACAAATCTTTAGGGCTAACAGAGTTGCCCGGCGGTGTGGTGGTGGGTGGTAGAACGGTCTGGAAAAGAGACGGTAGCCCGTATCTTCTTCGGGATGATCTCCTTGTGGAGAGAGAAGCGGAATTGTTTGTAGAGCCTGGAGTAGAAGTGCGGTTTGCGCCAATGATTGGGATCACTGTGCGGGGAAAACTCGTTGCTATGGTAAGTTAGCCGTTGTTTACAATCTCCGGTTCTCCTGTTTCTACAGTAGTAATAGTAAATGACAGTTCATTTGTGTTCTTGAATTACTTAAATGCGATTTTTAATATTAAAAGTAGATTGATGATGTATAAATTTATTATTATCATTTTGGTATTGATAATTTGAGTTAGATTTATAACTTCGCTGTTTTTAGAAATAATAAAAAATGCTCCTATAGTCGTAGCTTCGTACGATTTTTAAGGCGTGATAAGAAAAATTAACAACATAACTAATTACCACATCAAAATAATTTCGTACTTTTAAGCACTTTGATACTATTTTATGGTGGGTATATATTTTTATAACATACTAGTGTTGTATAGAGTCGCTATCTCAAACACCTGATAGTCTTTACTCATAGTCAGGAAACGATCCGCCAACCTGTAATTCGCGTTCAAGCGTGGTGGGTTAAGCTTTAATCCTACTATGTATATATAAATAACGGGCCGCTGCCCAACAGTGGGATGGTTACAGACTGATTCCGCTAGTACAGTGGTCTAGTTTTTTTTTTCGCGTTATAGTAAAATTCTTAATAACCTACGATTACTCATTTCTTTATATCAATTTCATCAATTTTAAGTATTTTAGATTTTCCCAAAAGTAAGTAGCATTAATAAATAAAATAACTGAGGTAGGGCACAGCAGGAAATATCTTATTCAAAACTGGAGCAGCCCGACTGAGGAAGTAACTCGACCTTACAGAAGATCACAGCTAAATAATACTGCTTTCAAACAGTGTTGTGTTCCTGTGGTAAGGTGACCAGAGCTCTGGGGGGATTGGCGGTAGGTTAGTTAGGTCAGGACAACGCGCTTGCGATGCTTCTGGTGTTACAAGCGTCTATATATATGCTACAGTAATCGCTTATCATTAGGTGAGCCGTACGTTTGTTTGCCGATCTAATTAGCCAAATAAAAAAAAATGTTAATCCAGTAGACAAGAACCAATTTTTATTAAATACTTTTGCTCGCGACTTCATCTGCGTGGAATAGTGACCTTACATGTTCAACATGATTCTTTAAATTGGCATAACTTTTTTATTTATAAACCGATTGACATGAAAACACTAAATGTTAAGCTAAGCTTGCCACAATATATTAGTAAAAACCACATTTAAACCGGATAAGTCGTTTCTGAGATTAGTGTTCACAAACACACAGACAAACAGACAAAAATTCTAACATGATTGTTTTGGGTTCTATTTGCGTTGATAAAAGTCCCAATAATATTTTTTCTCGTACCTATATCTTAAATGTACAGACAACGACCCGTTACATTTTTATTACATGTATTGATTTACCTTAACAGATCATGCGTGTGTTTGCTTAAAATATTTGCCGATAAATGAATCATTGCATATTCATTGCTATTTTTCATTCATAATTGAAAATTTCTTATAAATAATAAATAACAGACTATAAAAAGACGGATGTTATCGATTCGACCTGTATATTTTTTATCTAAGACAAACAGTTATATTAGTAGGTAACATTTTGATAATATTTTTAATTAAGTTCGGTATATATCGAAATTTGTGCCCTATAACAAAAGGAAAGAAAAAAACAAAAGCAGATTTTTTCACGATTCACAATAAATTTCTATAGACCGTTATTCTAATACGTATGAGTTTTGAGTTAGTTATCCGTTTCAGATGAAATTTTATTTTTTAATTTTCCATTTATAAGCCATCCATCATCATCCAAATGTCTTCTTTTAAAACCTTTTAAGTTCACAAATATACACTGATTGCAAGAATTGATATTGATAAAAGATTACCTTGAACGAGAACTTGAAATAAAGCCTATTCAAATTAAAAACCCGCTATTGGAAGCGTACGAAACATGAGATCGATTGATTGTTTAGCATAATCTGGAAAGCAAAGTTCAAAAAGCATTAGAAAGGTCTATGCTCGGGATCTCACTATGGGACCAGATACGAAATGAAACCATCCGGTAGTAGACGAACGTGACTAACATGTAATACATCGTTCAGAAGTGTAGCAAACTGTGCCACTTCAGGCAGTGAGTCGGTCACATCTGCCGTAGAACCGATTGTCAGTGGAGCAAGAAGGTTCTCGAATGGTGGCCACGGCTCGGCAAACATAGTGCTGAAAACAAAGCTATATAAGATTAACTAATAATGAGTTATCTCTATTTTTCTTACTATTTTTTTTTTTATTCCTTACAGTCTTGCTTAGCGCGCTATCTCAAATCTCCTTTCCATTTGGTACTTTATCTATGTTAGCCTTTTTAATGCTGTAAAACATTACATTACTCATAGTAACAGAACAAAACATAACCGTAAACATTAATCACTCTGTTATGTAACAATCTGAAATGTGATTACGAGCCTAAATTAACGTTTATTAATCATTGGGAATCGGCGTGTAATTCAACTTTCCCTAATATTTACCCTACCTATCTCAGAAATTATATTAAAACTGTAACAGACCGATCGATTTTCCTTGAATATATAGTATTATGAAATGCTTTATACAGTCATTTTGATAACCGTTGATAAATAATAATAGATAAGGACGCACGCAGGCCCTGATAGTGATATCGCACGCTTCGTCGATACATCCACCTGTTCCACTATAAACACTTGTATAACTGGCAAATAACTACACAATAGTAGAATAAATATTTTGCTATACTGACCGAGATATTATTTAGTATACATAATAATGAATGAAACTTTTATGTACTATTCTACATACCATAAAAATATGATTAAAAACTACAGCAGAATCCATAGCCTTATTGTTAAAAAAAAAATCGATTTTATCAATGCGCCTGAAAATTGCTTCTTGTTACATTTAAAATGAAAAGAAATATAAAGGTCTGTGTTTTCCAGGTATATAAGAAAGAATTTTATAATAAGACATTTCATTACTCATTTATATAATTATGTACATACTTACATAGGAATTTATTAAAATAATTTCCAAAGTATTAAGTATAACTTGGACCCACTTGGTTCGTAAGCTATGCAATGTATTATATTTTTCTTACGTAAAGCGACGTCAGAATTACCATATTAAGTATTTGCCTATCTTTAAACATTTATTTAAAATATTATACATATTAAAACTTAAGAACTAAATATTTACAGATAGTTATGGTACAAATCATGTCCGCGCGCGTAGAATGGTAGAATTCGGGCAGCGTTTCCCTGTTGAACCGCTATGCCGATTCTCTGGGTCAAATATGCACCAGCTCTCTTGTCACCAGTGGAGCCTATAAGGCGAGTTCAACCTCTTTTAAAAAAATTTTTGCACTGCTACTCTAAGGTCCAAGTGTTTCGTCTGCAAACGGCACAAAGATTTAATTTGGAATTAGTGACGCATATTTGTGCCGTCTAGTCATTTCAGCTTTTTCCTATTCCTTTTTCTGTTTCCTTTTTCCTATTTTGAAGTTATACTTCTTTTGCGGCGGTAGGGAAAAATGATGAGAGTGAATTTTGACAATGCGCGCACACCGTCATAAAAAAATCCGACACCCTGAAGTTAGCTATAGTCAACGAAGAAGAAGTTAGCGGTGTGAAGTTAGCTAACCAACAAAATATATTAACTTCTTACTCGCGTACGTAAGTACACACACGTTTTTTATTTTGCCTGTTCTAAAATTTTAATTACTTTCTTGTTAAAATCTTTATTGCCGATGTGTGCCATCTTCGATGCCGGCTGGATGAGGTTTGAGAAAAATCGGGATGTCTGGCGTGAACTTGGGGAGGTCTATGTCCAGCAGTGGACAGCAGTAGGCTGAACTGACTGTCTGAATGACTGAAAATCTTCATGATTTTTTTATTCGAACTCACAATAATTTCTTGTCGAAATTTCAAAAGGAAGTACACATACTATAGGCATACTAAAATTATAACAAATCATAATATCGGCTTTAGTTAATCTTGACGATATTAAAGATAACATAAACTGTATTTGGTAAGTTACTCGCTATTAATATTATTCAGTAGAATAGAATATTTACATGTTTTTGTGACAAAAACTTATCTATAAAACTAAACAGGTTTTGAAAGACTTAAATAATTAATATAAATGCGCTGTTTAAGTGTTTAACTATTTATAAGAAGTTGATTATTTAAATTAAAATACTAGTAATGTCGAAATAACAGCATTTCACTAAATGCGAACGATTACACGGTACGTATACAAAAACCTTCGGACTTTCACTATCAGAGATTACAGACTGAGACTATTTTTTTTTTTCGGCCTTTTTAACAAAAAAGGCGGAACAGGATGTCGAACTAATTGAAAACGAGAACAGAAAATTAATTTAAGAAATATTTATAGTAGAGTTAAGAAGGAATCTCATCAGTTATCTGATTCTTAAACATTGTACAACACTAGAGATAAAATAAAAAAGTGTCACATCTATCTGTCTGTGTCTATTACGCAATAATTTATACTTTAAGACGAAAATGACTCATAATCAAAAAAATTACCATACCATTTTCAGAATATTAAAAAAGTCCATCCTACGCGATCGCCTTATTAAATCACAAATCATGAATCACCACGTAACGTGTTCAAAGAGACCGTAAAGACCCGACCTAACCCCAGCATCCTTTCTTTAATTCAATCAGAGTGATATTGTCAAATGATGCTCTGTAACCTTTAACACTAACAGCTGGCGTTAAATGAAAGCAAATTGGATTGTTACTATTCTTTTGAAATTTAATGTTCGTTAACGTTTATAGCTTTATTTTTTCATTTTTTAATGCACATGTTGTACAAAATTTGTGCTTAATAGTAAAAGACAACTATCTTTAGAATATATAATATATAACTTTAGTAGGTGTACACTTCCGTCTTGCCGTCGGTCCCGGTTGTTATCATTTACACCTGATAGCGATCATTACTCACATTAGGGAATATATCAGCCATCCCGCATTTGAACAGCGTGGTAGATTAAGCTCTGATACTTCTCCTACCTGGGGAAAGTGGCCTATGCCCAGCAGTGAGATATTACAGGCTTAAGCGAAACACCATAAATTTTTTCTAATGACTTAAAATTGTACGTTGGTATAACATATTTATGTAAATCCCTATTTTTTATTTTTATATTAAAAGTATATCGAGAATTAAATTTTACTTAGTTTTATTACTTCTTATTTGAAATACATAGTTATTTTGTGATCTAACTTAAACTTTGTTAGCTCTTTGTATTGTTATCTAAACTAAATATACAAAATATAGGAAGTTAATGTGGAACAAAATTACCGATAATGCTATTTGATTGGAAAAACAATCCCACGGTCCAGAAATGCTAATCATTGTGTTTGTGCCAATTACAACGTAAACTCGCGGCCTTACCCTACGACTTCGCAAGTATATTTCTTATCCTAACTTATGGATTGCCACCTACTAAATTTCAAAAAAAAAGCTGTGTATTTTTTTTGTGTGTAAGAATCAGAAACATCCATTCATACATCTAAACTGACGACTTTGAATGATATTCACACGATAATAGGTGTGAATTATAAAAAACTAAGCTGTTATTTAGAATTTATAATCTATTGAAATATGGCTCCCAAAAAATGAATACCTTTCACTACCATTTGGGGTGAAGTTTTTTTGGACGAAACCAGTTTTCGATAAGGTTAAAAAAACTAATGGAACGTGGCAAAAAAACGAGCTAATGGGAAGGGTGAACGGTCATTCCGAAAAGGGATAGTTTTATACCACGCCTAAATAGTTTTGACTCTTACTTTCTATTAGATTTTTTTTTTTCGTCAATTATACGTAAACATAATCTTAATTCGAAAATTTTTAATGTTATTAGTAGGGTTTTTTTTTGTGTTATTACTTATCTTACAGTACTTATGAAAATTTCTAAATATTGGGATTGTTATTTGATTTCTAGTTGCTCATCTATTCTTTACTATGATTATAAGACTTCGTAAAGTTTTATACCACACCGAAATAATTTTGACTCATACTTTTCAAGTAAAAATTTGACAAGTTCCACAAAACATAGGCGTAAAGTTTTACATCTTAGGTAATATTTAATTTTTAAATAATATATTTTTATTATAACTATCACACAGTTAAATAATACTGCTTTCAAGTAGTATTTTGTTCCTGTTGTTGAGTAAGGTGACCAGAGCTCCTCGGCATAAGGTCGGCATCGCGCTTGCGATGTTTCTGGTTAATTGCAAGCGTCTATAAGCTACGGTAATCGCTTACCATCAGGTGAGTCGTACGCTTATTTGCCGACCTACTTAGTTGTATAAAAAAAACTTGCTGAAAAAATATATTAAAATCACATATAACGGTATGAAGCAAACAAATCAAGCTAGAAATCCAAAAAGTCATTTAGCCTATTATTTTAGAAACTAGTCATAGAACTTAAAATATATTTTTACTACAACTTAAAGGCAATATGGCAACAAATCATTGAAGTTTTTACTCCCGTACATTTAATATAACCGTACTTATGTATTCATATAAGTATGTACAACAAAAGACTGTCAGGTCGTTCCGAGGTAAAAGAACTTCGGTTTTAAACCAAGATGTTGAGATAAGCACGCTACACATTCAGTCTATCGTAACAAGACGATGTAAACTTGAATACAACGTGATCGTTTCATAACAATAAAGTTTTATATTTTGTACAACTAAAATACCTCTGCGTATATGTGCTTAACATAATAAAAGTCACGTTTTTAAAAAAAACTTTTGTACATTTTGATTCTTATAATAAATGATAATCATAATAATCATTTTAAAAAATATCGTTCGATATTGTATGTAATTCACAATGAAAACTAGATAAAAAGTTAATTTTTAAATATCTAAATATTAATACGTGAAGCAAAAATTTTGTACACCTTTTTACGAAAATTGCGCGGACTATAAAGAGAAAGACTAAGACAGATTGTATAGAGAAGGAGTACAGAATGCTAATATTGTTTTAAAATTATGCATAAAATACATTAAATCAATAAAAAAATATTAAATTATACATACTACCATGTATTTGACACACACACGTATATGTACTCTTTTACGCTTCAGCTTGTAATATCCCACTGCTGGGCATAGGCCTCCTTCCTCATATGGGAGAAGGATCAAAGCTTACTCTATGGTCGAATTACGACCACTAGGCGACCAACCCGCCTGCCCAGCGTGGTGACTATGGGCAAAACACATGAGTTCACGCCATTTTTGGCGCGAACTTATGGAGGCCTATGTCCAGCAGGGGACTGTATTAGGCTGAAATGATGGCCACTAATATTAATTAAATATAAATAATAATCAATTAATTACTATGTAGATATTAAAATGCTTGCGTGATTTATGTATTTTATTATTGGTCACTTAGCATGGTTGCGTGACCATGGATCGATGCAATAGTGCAGGAATATCAGGAACTCTAACTGACCAACAAAATTTAGAACATAAAACTTTTAACCTTCAATTTCATAGTGCGATGAAATCTCAATGAAAGCTAAATTTAATTTTAATAAATCTTACTCCGGATATTTTATAGAAGTTATAAACTCGATTACGAAAGACTTCAGACATTTTACAAAAGCGTATCAAAATCTATAATAGAGTGAGGTAAGGCTTGACAAATGGCTTGATGCGGACGAGAACCGTGTGCTCAAGAAGCACTATTCGTATAAGAATTACTATACAGTTACTAGGTATATCAATAGAATGGAATTTAATAAATTTTGTACTACAACTGTAATAGTACTATTCCGTTATCGTTGAGTCATTATCTTTACTACTATTATCATTACGTTGTATAAAATTCTGAACTATTCATGACACATGATAGCAATAGTTACTCAAGATAGAAAAATCATTGGAGTAAAAGTTCATTACGCACGCGTTACGAAAAATGTGATTGGGCGAGGTGAACGGAAGTTGAAAGTTAAGAGGGAGATATAAGTTTGTGAAAATAGAAAGTTTTACTTCAGTTGTGTGGTCTGAAGCACACGTTTTTTTTTTTGTATTTAACAACCCTTTTTCCGTATAGAGAATATGCTTTAACCAACCAATTGGACGTTAAAAAGAAGATTAAAGTTATTGGCGCTATAACGAAATAAGGCACAGAGTAAACTTGCGAGTTTTCCAAGAATTTCCTAACAATAAACATTTTCTAAGAAATACCATACCTCATGCGTACTTATAAACATACCTCAAAACGTGTTGAACTTGTCCAGAGAGTAAAGAATTTTTTGTCGTGTGTAAAAGTTCACGAGTATGTACTATTATATAAAGTACCTGGGTGACCGAGCTTAGATCGGTATTTTTAGTAAATCGAATATTTTAGAAGTCATATTTAAATACGAATTACATATTGATAAAATATGAATAATAATCGATCTGGACATGGGATTTGAACCGTGGTCTTCTCGGCCGATCCCGACCAGCCGATTCCCCCCCTGAACTATTACAATTTTATTGACAATTACGAAATTTACCTTTGTATTCTAATGATATTGTAGCCATTTTTTCATTGGCTAAAAACAGGGATAAAACGACATTTTCTAAAAATGAATCCTAACTATATCGATTTATCGTCCTCGAAATCCCTTGCATACTAAATTTCATGAAAATTGTTATTAGATTAATTCTCCTAAGAACAGACACAAAAAGTAATAGATGCAGTTATTGTGAGTGCCATAATCACATAATCATACTTTACTTATGACTGATTAGACTTCCTCCTAAGTGATTTTTCTTTCTCTTGATGAGAATTTATTAAGTGTATAGTTAAGTTTGTTTATAAACAGGCTCAAATAGCAAAAGCAGTAGTTTGGGAACTACGACTGAACTTAAACTTCCTTTTCTATTTAGCTTAGAAATGGGGGTTGGTATTGTGGTTTTATTAAATGGCTTTTGCTGTTTTAATTTGTACATGCCGTGCACGAAAGAGTGAGGTAAGGCTTGACAAATGGCTTGATGCGGACGAAAACCGTGCACACAAGAAGCACTTTTCGTATAAGAATTACTACACAGTTACTAGGTATATCAATAGAATGAAATTTACTAAGTTTTGTACTACAGCTGTAATAGTACTATCCCGTTATCGTTGAGTCATTATCTTTACTACTATTATCATTACGTTGTATAAAATTCTGAACTATTCATGACACATGATAGCAATAGTTAAGAATAAGCAGGAACAAAATACAGTAACGTATAGAAATTAATCGTTTTATGGTTGGATAATATCGCCATTATAAATGGGATTTGCAACAATTTCATACATGGAAGTGGAGGGCAATAATGACCAGAGCCCATTCTGTAACCCATTTGACTATTTTTGTAAAACTGATATGGAGCTTTTTTTTCTGTACAAAAAATTATTATATACCAATGATGAATATTATGATTACCCTAGATCCACTAGATTTTTAAGGTGTCTAATGCTGTAGAAAAAACTATAGCTAAGTCAATGAACAAAGGAGGCTAATGTATCCCAGATGTACCAACTGCCTACGTAGCTTCACCATCAAGACGTCGTGCGCCACAGAAATGTATGATGCAGTTATCTTTGTTTACAGATCTTGACACGATTTTGATAAAAGTCCTAAACAAACATTATACGTTGGGGCTATCACAGCGATAAACGGACCTATTTTACTTTTATTTATGGGTTTATAGACGTAAACTCAATTCGAATACATTTGTTTGTGAATGTAGCCGTTATTAAAATACAGGAAGATTTAAAAGTTTAAGGATTTGTAAATAGAATTATTTTAGTATCTGGATGCTATATTTTTTTTTTTTAATTTAGTTTGTTTTTTTTTAGTTAAAAGAAATTATTATTAAATAATTTAGGTATGACATTTTCTGTAAATAAATAATTTTGCATTAATTTTAATAACTTTTATTATAAAAAAATTGTGTCATGTTGACTTACGTAAATTCACTTATCGCACATAAACATCAGTACTGAATTTTTTTCTATCTACTGTTGAATAACAATAGTATTGTTTTACGTGAATCATTAAATCGCATGCCGTATCACAATCAGTATGAAAAGCACGTGATAAAGAAATAAAAATAACACACGTTATATGAATATTTTCAATTAATTACAAGATGTAGTAAATACCTACGTATATTCATATTTTACGTAGTTATATACAGGGCACAAGCCAAAATAAATACCATTTACCAATAGCAAAAAAGTATACATATATATATATATATATATAAGTCAAATAAAAGTAATTTAGGCACCAGGTTTTCTAGTTTCGCTTAAAATAAGACATCTCATAGACGTCTAAAATCTTAATTTAACGCCACTCGTCTGTATTTTCTATAAACTTACATATATTCTGTATATACTTATTAACTTTGATTGTTTCTAAGCCGATATGAGATAAGCTGCTACAAGTTAAATGCATTGTAAAAAGACACACATTAAACATGAACAGAAAAACCTACATAGGCACTAAGTTGCCTATCTTAGGAACTGACGACCGTATGTGCCATGTTAAATTATATTCATGTATTAAAAAATTAAAAAAACTTATTTTAATGTCTTTAAGGACATTTTTGTTTAATCTTTTAAATTGTGTATCAAAAAAGGTTTTATTATGCATTTTTTTTATTTACATATTTATGTGGTCTGGAATCTGTAAAGTCATTCATACACAGTTATGTTCCAGTTGACTGGCCCTACACAATCTTAGTATAGATTACCTACTAGAGTACTACCTATAACCTTGAATCGTGCTGGCGCCTCTGATTCATCGGATACAGTTCCGTAAAACGTTAGTTTATGCTAGTTATAGGTTTTTGAACTTAAAATATTTATGTTTGTCTTTGCCTTTTCAGAAATTCTTAAAAAAATGTTTAGAACTATTAGTTCACTACAACACACTAGTAATATTTTTATACTATCTGTATCCACTTTCGTATTCTTTTCTTTTCTTTTACCCTATAACGTATTTATTTATACCAGTTTAAGATGAGATGTATGTTCTTGAAAGGTTCTTGTATATTCCAGGTTTCTAATTTTCAATTTTGGGCATGTATTAGAAGATTATGATTTCTGTAGTTTCTGAAGTAACGATAATTATAGAATTTGAAATGTTACAGTTTAAAAAATGTAGATAACTGATTTCCATATTTAAATTACATTTTCGTACCATTCAAAACATTTATAATATATGGTTCACAAAATTCCAACGGCAACAGTAATCATGAGATAAATTCTAATTCAAAATTTCATCATCATTATGATTAACGCTATTTCATGCTATTTAACTTATTTATTGCACATTTAAAATTAAATAAGATAACAATGTTCTGACTTAACAACCTATTGAACTTCACTTGTTTATATTTAATTATAATTAAGTCAAGTCGAATGACTACTCGTAATCTTTACAGGTACTTGTAATCTTTAATGCACTTTGTCTAGCGTTAGTTACTAAAGAGCTTGTCTCATATGTGACTCATATAACAAGTAAGAGTGAAACGCGAGAAATCTTTTTTTTTCTTTGATAAAGACCTGTTTTATCGGTGAAGATGTTACGAGTAGGTTTTATATGATATCGATATCAATAAATAACAATGTAGGTTTGTAATGGTAGAGTATCTTTTTATTTCAATAATATTGCCTATATTCGATTTGATCTAGTTATTCTTTAAAACTTAATCGAATAGATGGGAATTATTACAAGCTAATATAGTATATATAAGAAGTACATTTACTGAAGTTTATTGCAATAAATATTATTCCAATTTAAATAGACAGTAGACCACAACGCGGAATTAATATAAGGATATTTTAGCCTAAATTAAAAAATATACATGTATTTTTATGATGTATTGTGTACATAACTGTTTGCGAATTACAAATCTCACATAGCAACATGTTGTGGGTCACTGCTTTTATACTAGTTTCTGCTTGTATTCATACAAACAACAAACATCAATGAAGCCAATTCCAAACAGAATGAACTACCTTGAACGTAAAATAGCAATTAAACGGAATTAGCGTAGCATCTGTTAAACAATAATGCAAAGGTTATGCAACTTAGTTATGAATTCTTTAACTATTGGTACTTGTTACTTACATGTTGTGTACAGTTAGTTAGGTATATAAATTATTACGACTTTATATATCCCATACTATTTATTTATGTTCTATAGAAAATGTGTGTACGCAAATAACGTTCCGATTATTAAATAATTGTGTTTGCAGGCAAACGAAGAAAAACCGACTTCAATTATATCGACAAGTAATACAACGTAGGTAGACGAAAAAATAGTCAAGTAAATACGCATTATCAAAGATTACTCCAAAAGTTGTAATCAGATCTCGATGAAATTTAAATGTGACCAAATGATAAACATCGGCTTTCGATTAAATTAAAAATCATCAAAATCGGTATACCCAGTACAAAGGTATGCGGATTTTCGAGAGTTTCCTCGATTTATCTGGGATCCCATCATTAAATCCTGGTTTCCTTATCATGGTACCAAACTAGGGGTATCTCCTTTCAAACAAAAAAAAGAATTATCAAAATCTAAACAAGTCTTACCTCAGTCGTGTGGTCTAAAGTACACTTGTTTTTTTTTTGTAGTGGTTAAACCTTTTCGGATTTTTTTTTTGGTGCAAATCTAAGCTCTCTAGTATGAATATATAATTTGAGAAAATACATAATAAATGTAATAACCTTGGATTTTAATTACGAAAGATAAATAAGTTCATGTAACCTGTTATATATAAATTATTCAATTTTATGATAAATATTCTAATTAAATAATTTATTTCATGGGTCAGTGCGTGAAATGTAACCAAAAATAAAAATATCGAATTTTCATTTGAATATGATTTCGTCGTCATTAAGTTTTTGAAGTAAAACTTTTATACGCAGGCTTGACTTGTTAAGCACTAGTTGACGAGAGAATCACGAAAAGTGTAATAAAAAAAGGCGAACGGAAGTTGAGAGGAATATACATATGTTAGTGAAGATAGAAAGAGAGAGAGTTAGTTACGTTTCTTCATTTTTACTTCAGTCGTGTGGTCTAAAGCTTATTCGTTTTTTATTCACTAATTTGTGATAACTATTCGAATTTGCACTACTACACAGAACCGTGTCGCCTTAGCTTACAGTTACGCTCTATTTTTTTTTTTTATATCACGAGGTCGGCAAACAAGCGTACGGCTCACCTGATGGTAAGCGATTACCGTAGCTTATAGACGCCTGCAACACCAGAAGCATCGCAAGCGCGTTGCTGACCCAATCCCCAAGAGCTCTGGTCACCTTAATCACCAACAGGAACACAATACTGTTTGAAAACAGTATTATTTTGCTGTGATCTTCTGTAAGGTCGAGGTACTTCCCCAGTCGGGCTGCTCCATATTTTGAGCAGGGAATTTCTGCTGCGCTCTACCCACAGTTAATATGTTAAATCTATTTAAAGCACAGTAAAATTTAATCCAACTCAAACAATTATTTAGAAATCATTTCTAAATATTTATATAAAAGTTAAGAAGACATAAAGAATGTGATTCATACGTTATCAGCGTTGTTTTTACTATCACGACTCTGACTAATTCGCAGTGTAATGTTACTTCCTGTGCTATCATGTTGTATTTTTATCAGCTATTCTACTCAATAAAATAACTAACAATTCTTAGAACTCAAATAAATAATTCCGCTACTATATATTCGTCTAGTCTATTTTTTTTTTGTCTTCGTTATTGTAAGGACATGGTTTAAAAAAAAATAACGAGGTATTCACAAAAAAAATGGCGGTACGAAGATCGCCGAGTCTGCTACTAAGTAATAATAAATCGTTAGATTTGTGAGTGAACTATTTCTATAAGCACCTATTACGACATCATTTCAGGTCAACGAACCCATTGTTAGCTTTTAAGGTCACGAAATCACGAAGGGAATGAATTAGCGCAGACAAACAAACTACTATACCTTTATTATCTGTTAATTTGTCTTAAATATTTAATTCACGTATTTCTGACACCACTATATAGAGTGAGAAGGATTTTTTATAACAATTTTTTACCTGGAATTTTTTATTAGTTGAAAATATTTCTTTTATTATTTCTTTCAACTTTATCCACGTACTCAATTTATTTCTTTTCAATTCTTAAAATCTTAATTATTAAAATTTTAATTTAAATAAGTTTTTAGTAATTAAATAAAAAATATCGATGTACTAATTACCGAAATTAATTTTATAAATATAAGCTGCATGTTTCCAATAGCTTGCGATTGTGTTAGTAGACAGAAAATGGAATGTGCAACAATTACCTACGCAATTTATAAGTTTAACAGGTCTGCGAGGAATATAACACCTTTCCATAATTCCCATTACTATTTAATACCTGAATGTCACAATGGTACAATGAAATTGGATTAATTACGTAAGTAAATTATTGCACTAAAATTATTTTTCACAGAAATGTTTGGTATACAGTCCGTCAATCGTTTTAGTTGAATGATGTCGATATAATATATTTATTGTTACCTCCTTAGTAAATATTTTTTTAAAACTCTTTTTTCGCTTCAGCCTATAATATCCCACTACTGGGCATAGGCCTCTTTCCCCATGTAAGAGAAGGATCAGAGCTTAATCCACCACGCTGCTCCAATGCGGGTTGGCGGATATTCCCTACTATGAGTAACGGTCGCTATCAGGTGTACATGATAACAAAAGGGGCCGACGGCTTAACGTGCTCTTCGAGACACGGTGGGGAGACCCACTAGGACGGCACTAACACCCAGACCACGGCAATCAAAAATGTTTGTCATGTGCGGAGATCGAACCCGCAACCGCCAGCTCAACAGGTACAATCCATGGCTGTGACCGCTGCGCCAACACGGCGTCTAGCCGTTTTTTACTTGTTTTTTTTTTAAATAATACGTTATTCAAAAGATGCTGATCCTGATTCCTGCTCTAGCCAGGTTTCTATTTTTGTACATTATTTACGGCTTCTTATAAACAGTAAAGTTCCCACTTAATAATATTTATAAATCCTTTCATCCTATCCGCAAAGACTCTATATAAACTATCCGACTCAATTGTTAGAATTGCTACGACTAATTTTATTGCGAGTTTAATCCAGTAAGGAGACCTCAATTACACCGAAGATAATGCTGAAGATATTTAATGTCAATGCAGGTCTATTTGTACATTTTAATGATCTAAGAACCTGTAGAACCTGAGAACTGTAACATAATTCTTTAGATTACAGCAGACACTACCTCATAGTTATTGTAAATTTTATTTGAATATCTTAGACTTATTTGTTGAAAACTTGAAATCCATAATTATATTATGATTATATTTTAAATAGAGAATATGTGTAATCTAAACGCTTTTTTTGCTTCCATCATAACCATATTTATTTTTGAAGTGATACTTTTGGTGCGTTAGGAAAGAATGATGGGCGTAAATTTTTACGATGCGCGAGCACACCGTTACAAAAAAAAACCGACATCCTGAAGTTAGGTAGTCAATGAAAAATAAGTTAGCAATGAAAAGTTACTTAGCCAATTGAGTATAATTTCTTACGTGCGTAGGTACATAAGTATTTCAATAAATAGTGTATTGACAGTACCTTGTTATGAACATACTTTTCTTAAGTGTATATGCCTTTTAATTTCTAAATTTACATATCGTACAAAACTACATATAATTACGATGTTTTAACGAATTAAAGTGGTTTAAAACAGTGGCCATAATTTTCGCATCTCGTTTCAAGTTACGCAACGGTGTTAATGCTGGTAACTGGTAAAAATAAGGCCAATGTCTATAGATATCGTCGAGTGCGATCTCGCTCGGGCTCTATTAGGTTCGTGAGGCGTGGGACTGATGTTGATATTGACATTGAAATTAAATGACTTTGTTTATTCATTAGTGATATATCAATGTGCCGATAAGTTGTGTTTTTAAGTTTTCGTAATATTTATGTATAATTTTATGAAGATGAAGTCTTCTTCATAAAATTAAGTGTAAATAGATGTAGAACGAATAATTTTAATCCTGCAAGAAAGTTTGTCTGCTTAAATCAGGTCGATCGATTTAATGTTGACTGAAAATCTGGTGCAATTAAAAAAAAACAATAGAAATGATTGTAATCCAGAAATATATCAGAAACTTTGACGCTGCGATATGGTGAAACCGTCCATAAAAAAAAGTAGCATACAATTGAAGCCTGTACATGAGCGATATTTAGAAAACCTAACTATAGGAATCTTCATGTGTTCAAAAGGAGGCAAAGTAACTATTTTTTGTCTCATTACACAAAATCTGTTTCATTAAATTGGTATCAATTTTCACAGTTATAATCCTAGAAGTCTAACTTATAATCTGGTATAGTTTTCACTTTGATACATCGTTTGGAAGTGAAGTTATGACTGTAATTTTAGCGAAGTTCTTATAATAATATACTTATGATAAGTAAACCAGCCCAAATCACGGTGGTTAAGTAGTTAACGATAAAGTCAGACAGGTAGTCAGCCAGTCAAGTTGGTCTTGCGTAAACCTCGGCGCGGTTCATGCAACTGCATTGCGACTGTTCTTTTGTTGTAAACTATGCTTCCTCTCGTTACTTTCAAATTGTCTCCATTCCCAATTTGTCACCTCGTTCTAATTATTATCCAATCATTTAGTGTTCTTTATGCACAATATTTAAACAAACTTCTGGTACATATATGTTTTTAAAATTTTACGATCGTTATAAAAACCGATAATAATATTATTTTATTGCTTATGTATAAATTTAACAGATATGATTTAAGTTAGTACATAGTAAAGAAAATAATAATAAAAAAAATGTTTCATAGAGTAATATAATTTTTTTTATTAAAGTTCCAGTAAATTATTGACATAATATTAAAAAACTGTATTTATCTATTGTCTCGTGTTATTATTATCTTATTAATAATCTATTCTGATGTCAGTAAGTAGCGTCGATGTTATAGCGTGTTGTTGTATGATGCAACTAAAAACCATTGTTGGCATATTTCAATAAGTAGAAGGTTTTATAGCAGGTCTCTGACAGGTGCATATTATTTTGTTTGTTAATACAAACATGGCATGACTATATATAAATAAACAATCTTTAGAAAAATAAAAATTCAAAGCGAATACGCAATAGGTATGGGTTGTCTGGAAGAAATGGCTAATTAGCCATAAGTCCGCCCATTGTACTTCACTGTCTGTAACTATCTTTATGCTTTATTTGTAATATATTTGTGGTGTACAATAAAGTATAAAATAAATAAATAAATAAATAGGTATCTATAATTTCCATATTAAAACTAATACAGTAACTAAGCATATATTTACTATTAGGAACTATATACACAAAAAAATATAATACTGTCACATAAACCTACATAAAATTTTAAAGATATACAAATAATATAGCCGTTAAAGACGAATACAGAATAAAAGTCAAGGATTGTATTGCCTATTGAATAACTGAAACTTTAATACCTCATCTCTATGCACACAGTTACGTACAGACGTGATGCTTTTAACGATCTCAGGCTTGGTGGGTAATGTAGGAAAAATGTAGGAGTTCGTTATTTTATGTGAATAGCCTTGTTGAGACATTTTGTACTTAATGCCAAATGAAATACGTATTTAATTATAAGAAAATTGGCATTTATTGTAAAGGTCTTGAAATGCCACGATTTTTAACCGACTTCCAAAAAAGGAGGCGGTTCTCAATTCGACTGTATTTTTTTTTTTTATGTATGTTACATCAGAACTTTTGACCAGGTAGACCGATTTCGACAAATTTTGTTTTAATCGAAAGGTTTTGTGTGCCAATTGGTCCCATTTAAATTTATTTGAGATCTAACAACTACTTTTCGAGTTATATCTAATAATGCGTTTTTACTTGACGCTTTTTTCGTCGATCTACGTTGTATTATACCACATAACTTTCTACTGGATGTACCGATTTTGATAATTCTTTTTTTGTTGGAAAGGGGATATCCTTAGTTTGGTACTATGATAAGGAAACTAGGATCTGATGATGGGATCCTAGACAAATCGAGAGAAACTCTCGAAAATCCACAATAACTTTTTACTGGATGTACCGATTTTGATAATTTTTAATTTAATCGAAAGCTGATGTTTATCATGTGGTCATATATAAATTTTATCGAGATCTGATAACTACTTTTTGAGTAATCTTTGATAACGCATAGTTGCTTGACTGTTTTTTCGTCGATCTACGTTGTATTACTCGTCGATGTAATTGAAGTCGGTTTTTTTTTCGTTTGCGAGCAAACACAATTATTATAAAAATGCTTTTTATTTTTTATAATATGCTTTTGAGTTATTAATGATTATTATTATTATTAATTTTAATTTAGAAATGCTGTCTTCTTTCTCGTCTTTCGTCCAGCCTATAATTATTTGTTTCACTGTATACTAATAAAATAGTTTAATTTAGTCTCTGCTGGGAGCATTATACGAGTACGAGTGTTTATTTACGCAAAACTTTAAAAATAGTATTATCTATTTACGTCAGTTTGCTCCTTGTATCTTCTTCTATATATTAATACATGAAGCATAAACTTTGTACCCCTTTTTACAAAAATTGCGCGGCCGGAGGAGTATGAAATTTGGCACACTTACTTTATATAGATAAGGAGTGCAGAATGTTAATATATTATTTAAATTATACATAAAATACATAAAATCAACAAAAAAACATTACACACACCACCGTGTATTTGAAACACACACGTGATATATATATGTTAAAGTCAGTACTCAAATTTAAAATAGATTATAGATTAATATTGTTTGTCTTGACAGAATGTCAAACATAACCATAATAAATTCGTTAAAAACTTAATAATGTTCAAACTTATAATTAAAATTAATTATGGTCGAATTTCGACCACTGAGCGACCACTAGTTGTCATAAAACTAAGATTTTGATGGTGTGCATTACTCGACAAAATATTAAACTGTAGGTCAATGACATGGCGGTGCTATGGTGTGACAGACATTTGGCACGGGAGATACCCATCGTCTCGCTCCGCTTGTGATCGTGAAAAGCGTGACATCTCCGTTTAGACAATAAAAAGTGTCCTAACCGAATTTTTGTAGATTTTATAAAAAGCCAAATAATTTACAATGAAATACTTACTTACTTACTTTTACTTGTTACTTTAGAACGTTGACTTAAATTATTAAAGATGCGTAAAAATCTAATTTAAAATTATTTCTAAAACTAATATAATCCTCAAACAAACAACAGATAAAGATATAAATCATAGCACATCTGTCTGTATATTACGTATTCGGGTTATTAACCTATTGTGTCATATGTAAGGTCGTGGCAGTTTGATTATAGATAGAATTATTATTGTTGACTGCTGGGAGCTATATACAAAAATACAACATATATATATGATTAAATTACAATTATATACTTAAATTTAAATGTTATACATATAACTAAGTGTCTCATAATGTAGGGCTTATAAAATAATATTTTTTGTAAATTAAAGAAAAAATATTCAGTGCTTAAGTCATTGTTATCACGATTTCGTGCTTCAGAATACAGAGTTTAATAATTTAGCGGAAAGTTAATAGTGAAGGAGAAATCGTTCGAATCACGACCGCTTTTTCTTACCGATCGTTACGGCGTATTTGTCATTTGTAACCTAGGAATCTGGCCAGAGACAGGTACTGATTAATTTCAGTAATTTATTATAATGAAACCACTTTTTCGGATTTTATCGCCGTTTATTAGGTGTTTTACATGCCCGACGTTTCGAATACTTTACAGCAACCATGGTCACGGGTGGACTGTGTCAGACGTCCTAACGTTACTAAGTTATTCGAACCTACCCCACATACATCCATCTATATTTTAATTAGTCCTCTCTACGCAGAAAGTGCTGAGTCTTTAATCTGTAGCTTGTTATTGTTATTCTTATTTAGTTATGTACTTATTTACCTGCACAAGATTTATATTACGTTACAAGGAGGCCAAAAATGTGCATTACCTATGCCCTTAATGTAGTTTTTTTTTTCGGTTTCTTTTTATATTAAATATTTTTACTTTACTTCGCTTTATTGATTTCTTTAGTAGCCCTTTGTACTATTGATTGACGTATAAATAATGTAATAAGGACGTATCCTTCAATTCTAAATTTAAAAATTTCCGTTCTTTACAATAAGGTCGCTAGTTTTCAATATTTGAACTAAAATATGTTGTTCAGAAACATAATGTTTCCAGTGAGGACATACATTTGTATTTTGTGCATTTACTACCTAAGCGTGACACATGAACGTTCAAGAATTTCAGTTGTACTCAATACGCATAAATTATTTAACAAATATCACGTTCAGATAACCTTTTATATTTATGTGGGAGTGTTAGTTTGTAACTGCAAATGTTAGTGACTACGTGACCTTCCTATCGAAGCTAATTAGCTTAAGTTACTGAACAAACAGGCGTACCTCCTAGTAGGCAAACATGTACCATGAATTTAGCCAAAGTAATGAAAAAATATTGATTATTTCGTAGTGATAAATTAAACGTGCTATGATCGTTAACCACAATAATAGTCTTACAAAGCAATGAAGTTATTTTTTTTGAATAGAAACAGTAGTATTTGCATCTAGTTATTGTATTAGCGGTTATGGATCCCTTCCACGCTTACATTTTGTAACAACTAACAAATTTTGTCATAAGTATAAATTTTAGTCGTTTTTAACCGACTTCCAAAAAAGGAGGAGGTTCTCAATTCGACTGTTTTTTTTTTTTTTTTTTTTTTTTTTTTTATGTATGTTACCTCAGAACTTTTGACCGGGTAGACCGATTTCGACAAATTTTGTTTTAATCGAAAGGTGGTGTGTGCCAATTGGTCCCATTTAAATTTATTTGAGATCTAACAACTACTTTTCGAGTTATATCCAATAATGCGTTTTTACTTGACGCTTTTTTCGTCGACCTACGTTGTATTATACCACATAACTTTCTACTGGATGTACCGATTTTGATAATTCTTTTTTTTGTTGGAAAGGGGATATCCCTAGTTTGGTACCATGATAAGGAAATCAGGATCTGATGATGGGATCCCAGAAAAATCGAGGGGAAACTCTCGAAAATCCGCAATAACTTTTTACTGAGTGTACCGATTTTGATAATTTTTAATTTAATCGAAAGCTGATGTTTATCATGTGGTCACATATAAATTTTATCGAGATCTGATAACTAGTTTTTGAGTAATCTTTGATAACGCGTAGTTGCTTGACTATTTTTTCGTCGATCTGCGTTGTATTACTTGTCGATGTAATTGAAGTCGGTTTTTTTTCGTTTGCGCGCAAACACAATTATAGACTATTATTTTAACCAACTTATCAATAAATTTATGTCTTCTCTATGAATTGAGAAACTTTGGCGGAATAAAGCTTGCTTTACTGGCATAACATCATTATATTAACCAACTTGTCAGTTAAACCTATCAATTCATCGAATATTGGACAGGTCGGACATAGGATTTCGTCTTTCGGCTGATCTTTGAGAGTCATGCGTTTAAAAGTTAAGTATTATTGATATAGTTATGATGCTTAAATTATATTACCTTATAAAGAGACGATTGTTACAATGGTGCTTATTTAAAATTCTATACGACGTGCGCTAACGTATTGTTCGCCGGAAACTATGCGACTTGGAATCTGTCGGGCATTACGCGATGGTCCGAACTCATCGCAGGTGGTGCGTACATCCGTTGAGAGAACTGGGGGCTTGCGACTGTGCAGTCCATGTTCATTGCCATATGTTCTTTGCACAATACATACACACATACTTTTCTTATATATATATTTTTAATATTTGTATTAATGTACATAAATCGCTAAATGTACTGCCAAGTGCAATAATCGAGAATGGCTGGACCAATTCGACTGTTTTTTTAAGTTACTTAGAAAACATAGAAGCTTTGTAAAACGTTTTCACAAAATGTAAAATTAAGCACGTTGAGCAAAAATTTTGGAAAATTCTAGAAAGCGTAACGAACTTTTGAACTGCACATGTGCGTGAGCTGCGAGCTGAATAACGAGCTCTAAAATGTATCGAAATGATTCAAATAATTATTTTAATTTTAGAAATGTTTATAAAAAAAATTATAAAGAAACAGACGTTAGTCGATGTTATGGAACGGTAGTTGACAATAGGCGCAGTGGTCACAGCAACTGACTATTACCCTATTTCCCTACTTGACCCCTAACGAGCCTCGCTCACGACAAGTACATTGAGTGTTAGGTACTTCATTTATTCATCCATTCATTCACTCCAGCCTATCGAAGTCCATTGCTGGACATAGGTCTCCACAAGTTCGTGCCAAAAATGGCGTGAAATTATGTGTTTTGCCCATAGTCACCACGCTGGGCAGGCGGGTTGGTGTCCGCAGGGCTGGCTGTGTTGCAACAAAGACGCTTCTGCCTGTCTTCGGCCTGTGTATTTCAAAGCCAGCAGTTGGATGATTATACCGCCATCGGTCGGCTTTAAGTTCCAAGATGGATTTTTAATATCAGTTATCATAATTATGTAACAGGTGAAAAATATGCTCAACAAACACATACAAAAAACATTCAGATGAAACAAGTTTAATGAAATCGTTTACGCAATCTGTAACATTACTTAACCGTATCGGATATGTTTTGCAACACGAAATATATTTCAGACCGATGAAAATAACACCTTGAATCGACGCAAGATTTTACTGTCACCGTTTAATATCAACATTACATTACTAGACGTATTTTAAAAACCGGTTAAGACTTAGTAAAAGGCTTTATTGCACATTATTTATTCTTGTAAGATACAAAATATCCAATAAATTGGTATATTTATTATAAATAAATAAATAAATGCTTAACACTCAACGGCCTCCAGTAGTATTTTCTCCTGTGTTGGTGCTCCAAAAACACAAACAATACACAAGCACAAACGCCCAGACCAACATCTATATGGCCAATACAAATATGTGTCGTGATCGAACCCTCGACCGCCAGCGCAAGTCAGTACTATGACCGCTGCACCAACGCGCCGTCAAAATTTTTATTATCTAACTTATTTACCGGTATTTGTTTATGTGTATTCATATTTGTATGAATTAATGTACAAATTTTTTACGTGTACCTACTACTTACTTTTAATTAAGGTGTTGTTATCGCCCAATTTTTTTTTTCTAAAGCTTTATTGGAAAATTAAGGCTAACAGGCATGTCAATAAAGTGTAAAAGAACTAAATATACAAATAAACGTATTTCTAACATAACTTGTTCGTAAAGGTGAGTGTAAATTCTATTGACTAATTCTATTCTAATTGTCTCGACTGAATAAATACTATGGATTCCGTGAGTCGAACTGTAATAAGAACATTAGTCTATTTTAGTAAGTATTTCTCTCCATCATTTTCTTACATAGAAATCAAAGGAAGCCTAAGAATAAATAACAAAGTACTTAATTACATTTTCAAAAAACAATGATTTTATAGGCACAAAGTTAACTGAGGTAGGGTACAGCAGGAAATATCCTATTCAAAATAGATAAATAATACTGCTTTCAAGCAGTGTTGTGTTCCTGGTGGCGAGTAAGGTGACAAGAGGCAGCAACGCATTTGCGATGGTTCTGCTATATTTTTAGCATCAGATGAGCCAGCTATACGTTTGTTTGTTGAACTACTCGAATTAGCTGCTTAAAAAATTTTTTTTTGCTTGCAATCTTTTTATACTTTTTAACCGACATCCAAAAAAAGGAGAAGGTTCTATATATATATATATATATATATATATGTTACTTCAGTACTTTTGACTGGTTGGACCGATTTCGATGTTTTTTTTTAATTGAAAGGAGTTGCGTGTCATTTGTTCCCATTTAAATTTAATTGAGATCTGAAAAGTACTTTTCGAGTTATATCTAATATTGCGTATTTACTTCATTATTTTATCGTAGACTTACGTTATATTAAATCGTATAACTTTTTACTGGGTTTACCGATTTTGATGATTCTTACTTTAATCGACAGTTAATACTTGTCATGTAGTCTCATTTAAATTTGAACGAGATCTGATTAGTATTTTTTGAGTAATCTTTGATAACGCGTATTTACTTGACTATTTTTTCGTCTACTTATGTTGTATTACTTGTCGATGTAATTGAAGTCGGTTTTTTTTATTCGTTTGCGAGCAAACACAATTATTCTCTAGATATACACATTGTAAGCATAGTACCTAAGCAATGCACATGAAATCACGGATATTAGCCAGTTAAAAAATACAAATGTAATTGAAGTGCAATTTAAACAAAGTCGTAAGTTTAGTGCACAAAGACATATTTTATTTTATCTTTATAAATGTTACAACCAAAATCGTAAAGAGCACATTCGATTTTTTTTTCTCAGTAAAGTTCTTAAAAACGTTGGTTTGTTCTAGGCTTTAGAGACATTGAACTGTCTGAGTCATTGGAAATTCTTTGATACGTCCTTGCATCGTCCTTACCAACCTACCAGTTTACTGAGTAAAGTGGCTATTTTTTGTATTTATAAAATGTAGTTAGGGATGTGGAACCCAAGTTTTTAGAAGAAAAAAATATAACAGGTGTGTTTTATTTCGTATTGTGTACGGAAAATAATAACTGTTTTACTTTATTTAAAAAAAAAGATATCCATATTTTATTAGGCTTCAGATGCGCTTTTGAATCGTCATTTTAATTTTTCTTCTATTGTCTTTTATTTTATGTGAAAAAAATAACGACGAAATATTTTATTTTTAATAACACTGAAAAATGGTCTGTGTAAGCGCCCGGTGTGTCGGGGACTCGGGGACGTTTTAATAACTTGTTTTTCAATCAACACGATATAATTTTGCTTGAAGCAACAAATTTAAATCACTATTATCATATATAAATGCTCACATGCCCTGTTAAATTAATTTCATAATCGACAACCCTACAACATCCAACTAGCCCCAAAGTTTTAACTGGCATCCGACCTGCCTCAAATATTCATATAACTGACAAAATTATGCATTCAGCTTTTTGTTGTCTGTGGTTAAACTTACTCAACTGGAACTCTAATATGACCGTTATATATAATGCAGTAAAAAACTACGGGTTATAGTAAATATACCTAATTTTACAATTTATAGTTTTGACAGTTGAAAGTCTTGTGTAAGTGGTAACACGCGATATAAGTCCTAGGACTTTATGGGACACAGACATCTCGACGAGTTTATTTCTGGCGAAGGAAAAAAAAAGAAATCTGTTTTATTCTAAGCCTATGATATTAATCAGAGTTTTAAAAATTAATATTATATTCGAGATATGGTCTCAGAATATTCTGGAAATAATGTGTTTAAAAAAGACATTCTTCAACTTTGTTATAAATAAACTATACTTGATCCGTCAGTCTTTCTCGCTAGGCCCTGTTTTGCAAACTGTCAAACGCGTAAAGCTTAAAAAAGAAAAAAATCTGGATAGGTACACTCTTGCCACCTATTACCTAGTGGTCTTAAATATATTTTACGACCTTGTTTTCTTTTTGTACTTAAAAAAAAAAATCCACAAATCGCTCGTATCTTTTCGAAGGAGTGCGACCACGAACATCATGACAAAAGATTTTAATATACGTAAGTGTATTTGACATCGCTCTGATGTAGTGATGTTTGCACCGTGTGGACGCTCACACTGGCGATTGCGGGTTAAATTCCCGCTCGGGATGGATACCTATTTGTATTTTTACAAATATTTCCTTTCTGACCGTGCCTCGGACAGCACGTTAAGCAGTCGGTTCCGGTTATCATAGTCACCTGATAGCGATCGTTACTCATAGTAGGGAATATATCCGACAACCCGAAGTGGAGCAGCGTGGTAAATCAAGCTTCTTCTACATGGAGATAGAGGCCTAAGCCCAACAGTGGGATATTACAGGCTGAATCGAAAATTTATGTTTGTACAGATATAACAATTTGTGAAGGTTTAAATGTAAACCAACACAATATGATTCATCGGTGAAAGTAGAATTTCTGAAAACATATAAAACTTATATTTATGTGTATAGAATTTGATTCTTATACATGAAACTTTTGTTTTCTTAGAATAGCACTCAAATCGATTTTGCGAATGATTTAACATCGATTATTTTTGTTAACATTGAAAGTATTTCATGGCTTCCACAGAAGGTAAAATAAAATAATTTCCACTGGCAGTTAAAAGCCTGGTATCCCTATTAGAGAAGAGTTTGAGGATAATTAACTATACCTACCGTCCAGTAATAACTTCCCTACCATGAGTAACGATAGCTATCATGTGTCCATTGCTTGGAAATATATATTATGGTACCACCAATAATACAACGACGAAATACTAAAAATAATTAATCATCTCGCTACGACTACCTACTCTACCTTGAAGCGAGGGAGAAACCATATTGGACAATCTAAAAGTATAAAAATATGTACCCGTATATACAGGGAACGTATAGCGACTTATAAATACCTGTTACCGGTTTTGCGGTAATGACACCTGTTGTATTAGAATTCTGATTACGGCAGTTAAACTGGATGTCTCAGTTAAAGATGTATATTTTTAATATACTCGACCAATATTATACAAGTAAAAACTACTAGAAGTAGAAGAAATCTGGATACAGAAAACGCTACCTTTTTCCCGATTATCCCGCGGGATTCAAGGTAACAACCAAAAGGCGCGGCTGGTAAACAACTTAACCTATTGATTGCCAATTCTCTTGGCCATAATCATTTAACATTCATAAGCCTACTTTATTGTCTCTGTCATCAATGATGAATTAATCATACCTGTCGATTTTGATATGACATCACATACTTAATACGATGTCCTTGGTTGATTTTTAAAATCGCTGAATCTGATTTTATCTGAATCGTAAAACGTATGTAGTATGTACTTATATGTATTACATAAATAATTAACCACATATTACAATGCGCCTCGCGGTTTCAGCCGTGTAATTCCTGATCCCGAGGGAATGTCGGGATAAAAAGCACCTTATTTGTTATTTTTATCTCCAGCTATCTACGTACCAAGTTTCAATGCAATCAGTTTTAGTACTTTTTGCGTGAATGAGTAACAAACATTAATCCGACTTCTCAAACTTTCATTTTGTAATACAGGTAGGATAAGATGGTATAATAAATTGTCAATTATTAAAAAAAAGTTTGTGATGTCATAAGTATGACAGATGACTGTTGTTTGCGCACGCGCAGCCAACGTACTCATGCGCCCTTGCACTTCACATGGCTTCCTGTCTTTTCATAACTCCCATTTATTCGGTCACGTTTGGTTGACCCTCACTGCATATGACGAAATATTCTCATTGATGATTCTTATATACTATCAGTAAAGTTCATAATGAAATAAGTGGTACGAACAACTCGTGCTAAACTATTCTCATATTGAATTACCTTCTGTATTTATTCGACCGTATCTAATCAAATAATTTCTAGTAGTTTCATTACGTTAAAGCGTACTTTATTGATATTTATAAGTTTATTAATAAAATTGTAATTGATCTACATTTTACGCGTTCTTTAATTCGACAAAATATTGGGAAATTGACCGTTAGAAGATGCATGGCTCAAGCAATATTGGTAGTAGAAATTTTGTAAAGAAATCTGAGATAGCAAGACAGTTTGATTATAACCAAATATTAAATGTTATCTTAAACTTTTCTTGAGTGTTATTTTAACAATGTCTAAAAAAAATTCCCAGCCACGTTCCGCAAGACCTCGTTTCGATTAGGGTTATCTATAGCAGGGGCGATTCGTATCGCAAATGGGCGGACGTACGCAACGGACGCATGGGTTCCGTTCATAAAATATAGTTTGCAAAATATCGCAAACAGTTACGCTTAACAATAGGTAAAGATTAATAACAATAAAATAAAGACAAAAGCGAGGTTATAGGTTACAAATTTTAAATAAAGGTTGACTTATCCATTGTTTTACAACAACATGATATATTTATTTACTGTAATTATGGAATTAGCTTTTGTAACAATGATTGCGAAAAGTTATTAGGCTGTTTTTTCACATCAATTAGATATAATTTGGGATTTGCCAATAAACTGCAGTTTTTTAACTCTGATTTGTAACGACTGAAATATTAGTCGCATATCACAAATTATCTTTGTGCTGTCTGCAGTTGAGATACTTAGACATTGGTATAGTGGTATTTGGGGAAAAAAGTTCTGTAAATTTATTCTCTCTTCTTCCTTCGCTAACAGTTGTGTGATATCTAGTATATATTGCGATCAACAAGAAAATATTATCAGAATTCTATCCATCATTTCACACGGACATAATTTATATTACAATCATTAATAAATAAGTAATTTGTTTTCAAGTTTTGCATTGTCAATAGTATAGTAGTGTAAAACTTCAAAATAAAAATTAAACATTTTACATTGTATCTTTTTCAGGGACAATTTGGAAGGGGTATTACATTTACGAGCACAGAAGAATCGCAAAAACAACCGAAACCGTTTCCAGATATACGTCTTGTTGATGGACCTTCAATATTAGCAGGACGAGTCCAACTGTTACACAGGGGACGATGGAGATCCGTATGCACAAATTCAAGAAAGTAAGTTTTTTTGCCCAGAAAACCATATTTATAACTTGATACACAAGTGACAATTACATAATAATGGTTTGTCTCTAATTTCAGTTGGACCATCAACGATATGGAAACGGCGTGCAGACAATTAGGCTTCATGGGCGGAACGTTTTACAATTGGATGGATCGACAGCCAGGTAGACAAGCACGACTTTTACTCGAGGAACCCAAGTGTAAAGGCACGGAATACGACCTCTTTCAATGTGACTGGAATTCGAGACAACTGGGCTCAGGTGTATGTGACTACCATCCTGATCTCGGTATTCAGTGCCAACCACATCATGATGACAACGAATTAGGAAACTCAGGTTTTCATTGGAGAGGTATAAGATTCGAAAATGCAGTCTACGAAAGAATACTGACAGCAGCTAATACACTTTACGTTCCAACATCGATGTCTAGATTGGCACATATTACTATTAAAAACGCAGGTTTGGGAAGAGACAACAATGCAACCAGTTCTTTAGATATAATAGGTGTACCGCCTCAGATGGACGATATAGAAATATCGAATTCCGCCTTTAATGCTATAAATGTGACATCACCCGATGCTCCAATCACAATAAACAACTGCACAATACAAAATAATAGAGGGTACGGTATATATGTTAATTCTACGTACGGTATGACAAAGATTGAGAATTGTCTGATTCACGACAATGGTGGCGACGGAGTCAAATACGTAGTGCATGAAATGAATATAGATGAGAAGTTCGATCGAAGCGAAATCTTCGATTTATGTACCCTTGCATCGACACCTAGTCAAACATTTCCGATACAAATGTCTATAGAACAATCTAGATATTCTAATATGGAAAGAGATTGCAATCAAAAATTTTACACGAGACCCGATCACGTTCTTACACTAAACTTCTTGAAGATCACCACTAATACAAATGATACAGGTGAAATATTTATATACGATGGATTAACGACAAACGATAAACTATTATTACAATTTAATATAAGAAATCACACTCGACCACAAAGCGTGACATCGACAAGAAATAGAATGTACGTGAGATTTCGTGCTAACACTCGAACTGATATTGTTGGGTTTTTGAGGTTAATGTCGGGAATTAGTAAAACTTACGACTTAAATTTAACTGACACTGTTATTTCGGATAACAATGGTAGAGGTGTGGTAATAGAAAATCTCCGTTCTCAAATACATGTTCATCGCACATCCATTTCTAACAATAATCATGTAGCTGGCCTTCAAGTTTTAAATGGTGCGGGGGATGTGAATGTAACGGAGAGTAGAATATCTTTTAACCAAGGTGATGGTATCAACATAACTGTTACTGGCGGCAATCGCAATATCTCAAGAAGTATCATTAGTTCAAACCAAGGATATGGTTTAGCAATTTGGCTAAACAATACGCAACAAACTGAATATATTCCATTAAACCAAACCACTGTGGTTGAATATTCCGAAGTATTCAAGAATTTAGATGTTGGTATTCTCCATGGAAATTTTTGCGGTGATAGTTGGGTTAATATAACAGGGAACTGGTTTAATTCTAGCGTAGAAAGTACCGTGGAAATAGGCACGTGTTGGAGACTCAATGATCCAGTTAAATTGCTCAATTTACAAATAGGACACAACAGATTCTATCAAAATCAACGAGTACCTTTAAGAATTCAACCCGCACTTAATGTGATTGGAAGAATTGAATATAATTATTTTGAACATGGTGATTTCGGGTCAATTGCAATACTTAATAGAATTGACGGAAAATTCCTGGAAGAATTTGAGATATTGCCAGCTACATTTTATATAGAACATAATTATTTCTTTGGCAATAAAGGACCGTTTGTTGTAAATCTAGGATTGTCGCCTTACAGTGATGTTCAGTACATATTGTTCACAAGGAATTATTTACGGGAAAATAAAATAAGAGAACCATTCGAACCGTTGGAAGGTTTATCTTCCCGACTTACTCCTAGAAGTAGAGTTGCAGCAGCTATAGTTTTAGCTTCAAGCAATATTGATGTATTTAGGAATATAATAAATAATCCGGAGGCACAGTACGAAATTGGTTCACATGTAGAGGATCAAAGTAAAATTCTCAATTGTACATACAACTGGCTCGGATTCGGAGATGAAGAGAAAGTTTATAAAAGACTATTTCATAGAAAAGATAGATATAATTTAGCTAAAATAATTTACATACCTTATTTATTACATAGTAGTAATCCTGGTGCCACTCAAATTTACTATAATTCCTTATATGTGCCGCAATTTAATGCACCTGGATCAACGGTTGTAGGTGGTGAAGTCGAAGGTATAGAAGTATTAAGACCCGGAGAATATGATGTCGATAAGGATATCAATATCCGTCCAGGAGGTAGACTTATTCTTCAATCTGGTGTTACATTAAAGTTTCCACCTGCAATGGGAATGATGGTAGCTGGGAAAATAGAAGCAAAAGGAAAACGGCCTAATGATATTACATTCACATTAAAGGAAGAAGTAACGATGACAAATGATAGTGTATATGAAACCGATACTGAATTAGAACCTACTACCCAAGGTTATGTGGAACCAATTGTACCAATTAGACTTTTAGGTGGTAGAACCTCACATGAAGGAAGGTTACAAGTTCGAATAGACAGTAAATGGGGGACTGTATGCAATTATCGTTGGAATATCATAAATGCTGCATTAGTGTGTAATCAACTTGGTTTGGCTTTAAACCCAGATGATTGGTTTTTAGAACCCAATGAAATTCCAAATGCTGGAATATCCGAAAATATTGTTTTGTCCAATGTAGAATGCACGGAGTTCGACAACGATATAACGAATTGCAAGGCAGAAACAATGGAGAACTTTGAAAATTCTTGTACACACGAGAACGACGTTGGTATTAGATGTTATGTAACAAGTTGGGCGGGAGTGAGGTTTAGTGTCATTGCTGACAGAGCTGATCTACAGTACGTGAGCATAGAAAAAGCCGGGCTTCTTGATTACTCCTCAAACTCGTTCAAACCTGCACTTCAAATAGATTTTGCTCGACATAGTCTTGATAGTGTGAAAATAGCCAACAATTATCACGATGGTTTAGGTATTCTATATTCTGATTTGTATGGAGCTGATGCAATTAACACAGTTCGTAACTCTGAATTTAGCAATAACAGAGGCAGTGGTATTAGCTTTAAACAGTTAGGTTTAAAAATTTATAGCTCCACAATAGAAAACAATGCTATCGCTGGAATATCACATAATCCTCATATTACTGGTCCACAACAGAGAGAAATAGCTGGATGGTTTAACTTGGATCCAAGTTTCGACTTGAATGAGTCAAACTATCATCCTATCATGGTGCCAGAATACGAGACAGATATATCATTAGTTAATGGTGAAACAAGACATATAGTGTTTACAAAACATTATGGAGAAAATATTGCCAAAATTTACAATATTAGATGCAATCCTGGTTATGTACTTGGACTTCAGCTTTTAAATCCTATACACAATTTTTCCACGGAAAGTATTTGCATATATGATTCACAAAACATCAATGAAGCTAGCACAGTATGGTGTCTTGATCGCGATCTATCTACATTTCCTACGACCAGTAATACTTTTGGTGTAGTATTGAAATATGAGAGTGGTACAAAAGCGTTAGGGGATGTTGTATTAATAATCAGTACTATAATAGCTCCAGTGCAAAATTTGAGAAATAGAATTATAAAAGGACCTGTCCCAACTCTACAGGTTTCAAATACAAAAATCAAAGGAAACACGAAAGGAATAAAAGCTCTATATTATAATCGATATTTAAATGAACTCGGTGACCACTTTTTACGTAAAGCCAATGAAACCATCAAGGTATTTAATTGTGAAATAGCATACAACAAAGAAGAAGCAATCTACGTTAATACTCCATTTTGGGATATTCATGACAGTAATATAACAGAAATAACTATGATGGTAAATAATAGCTTGATAACAGACAACGGTAAAGGCTTATTTCATTTTGCTAGAGATTTACGAAGTTCTAACAATTTGTATCATTATGTACTTCAAGACAATACGATAGAAAGAAACAGAAACGGAGGATTCGATATTTCATTACCTTACGTTTGGCATTACAATGAAAATTTTACTCATTCTATTTACCTACACAACAACACATGGCGTAACAATCAAAACTTTGCATTTATAATTGACGGACATTTTGCGGAAGTAAACATAACCAAAAACGTGTTTACTGACAATAATTGCAAACAAGGTTTAATTTCTATTCAAGGCATGGAAAAGAAAATGAAAATAGACGGAAATGTAATAGAAAGAAATAATGGTCAATATATGGTACAGTTTTATATGGACAGTCAAAGTGAAATTATGGGATTCGTTTATGCTGTCTTTGTCTACAATCAAATTACAAATAACAAGTTTGTTTCATTAATAAATCGGGGTGCTCTTATTAGAAACACTGATCCCACATATGTTATAGGATTTAAGGGAATTCAAAAAGTAAAAGTTAGTCGAAACCTATTTGGCAACAATACGATTGAATATACTTTATTGGCTGGCATCAAAACTGCAAAAATTAACAATTTGCTAGATGTTACAGAGAATTGGTGGGGCAGTTCTAATGAAAAAGAAATCAGAAAACAGATATTTGATTTTGATGATTGGAATAATCACGCAGTTGCCACATATTTGCCTTACTTACTGGAAGACAATTTTGATTCAAGCGTGTCTGTAACATTTAGCCCTGACACTGCTATAGATCTTAATAACCTTGGTGGTCGCCTGACATCTGATTTAACAATCGATGCACGTATAACACCGTATGTTGTAAAAGCTGATATTACGGTAATGCCAGATGTAACACTAACAATAAATCCGGGAGTCGTCTTAGAATTCGCTCCTTATGTAGGCATACTTGTAATGGGTACACTTAATGTTATCGGCCATAGCCAACTGCCAATTATAATGAAACCTATGATATACACTTCTGAAGTAAACGCCAACAGAATAGAGAAGAGAGATGTTGGACAATATTTATCTGGTCATCACAAACATAGGCGACAGTTAGAAATGATGACTGTGCCATACTCAATTAGACTCTGCACTGGAAGAAACTGCTCTGTTAATGATAACAACATGGAAAGAACAAATCAAGGATTTTTAGAATATTACAATAGAACAACATTGCAATGGGTGCCAATGTGTGACAATCGTTTCACAGAAAGAAATGCTCAAGTTGTTTGCAGAGAATTAGGATTCGACCCGATAAACGTATTCTTTGCTCATGATAAACGAGTAGAATACCATAGCAATTCCCTTTCCCGAATATGGTCTTGGCCTGAACCTTTGCAGTGCGTTGGAACAGAAGGTCGGTACGAGGATTGTCCGATTCGACTCAATGGTCAACTTTATGGTCACAGACATGAATGCAAATGGAATTCAGAATTTGTATTTATACACTGTGGTACTAGAAATTTAGATGAAGGCTTAGAATATTGGGGTGGAATTAGATTTGCTAATCCTGATTTCGAATATTCGCTATACGAACACAGGATTCACGATCATCACACGCACGAAACATTGAAAAGAGTTGAAAGTCGCTTGCAACACGTGCATATCATCGGTGCTGGTATACTTCATAACGAAAAATCACCCGCAGTTCAAAGTATCGTTAAAAACCCGATTATTGAGAATGTAAATATTACCAAATGTGCTCACCATGGTGTTAATTTAATTTCTCCAACGGATACGATTAATATGATGTTCAACACAATTAGCGATACATTGGGTGAAGGTATTAGTGCTATATCTTTAAACGGAGAAGGAAGAGAATCAGAAGAATCGAGTTTTACTCCATTGAAGGATCTCAATCTCCCATATAATTTATTTTCATTGATAGACATTTGTGATAGCTCAAAAGTTATAACAATTGAAGAAAGAGTTCTATTATATTACAAATACGATAACAATCCTGTTAATTGTGTAAAAATATTCAAAAGTATGTACAGAGTGAAACCTTTTGGTTTTAGATTATTACAATTCAATTTGTTTAATCACACTCTTAATTATGGGAAACGTGATTCTATAACATTGTACGATGGAGATATCTATAATATAACTGCACCTCAAATAGGCTACCTGGAAAACGGATCACCCGACGAAAAGAAACTTTTTAGAACAAATGGGGCTAGTTTAAGTATTAAGCTTTTTGCAAACGGCGCATCTTCTGTCCACGGGTTTATTGCTGAAATTGTCACGCTACCAATATCTGCTATTGGATTCAGTAAGTTCTTGTTCCCTTCAAATTCGTATAAAAAATGTCCTTTTATTATGTATACATATTTAATGCTATTGACATTATTTGTCCCTTTAGATCGTGATGTCCAGCATAATATATCAAGCAGTGAAATAACCAACAATCGTGGTGGGGCTATCACGTACCAATCCGTTGGAGAAGTTAACCCCTTAGTGGCAATCACCAGAAACGAGATCACCAACAACTGCCTTAAACTTTATGGAAACTTCACCACTTGCCAAGCTGCCGTCAGACTTGATGTTCAAAATACACAGACTTTTGTTTTCAGAGTAAGATTTTAAATAAATACAATCATGTGAAATTTTTAATGATTTATACCATACTTATAGCTATTTTTTGTTTGTCAACAATTTCCACTCCTATGTGCTGAGATTAAGCCATTTAATTTACAGAACAACTTAGTACGCAATAACGTCGGTGGGCTATTGGTTAGAGCTGATTCAAGAGGTTCAGCGACGTCTCTTCGTGGTTGGATCCACAATAATCTGTTCTACGCCAATCACGATATGCCATCTCTTCAAGTTGAAGGTACGATTTTATTTCGTGTTTTACTACCTATACTCACTTTAATCTCATACAACAAATCAGTTACCATGTAAGGATAAAAAATAGAGTGTGTTAGTAAAAATCTTAAACTTCAAAGAGATACAATGTTTTAGAGTGAGTATTCAATCAAAAAATCGCATTAAATCGGTCCTTTCATACATTACATACGTACAGATAAAGATACGTAATCATAATTACACGTTAACCTAATAACCCCCTTTTAAGATTAAACATGAGAATGGCCCCCAAACATTTACGTTATAAACATATATTGTGATTTTTAAAACGTTTACGGTATTTAAATTTTGTTTCCAGGTCGTCAATCCACTCCATACCAAGAAATAACGATCTACCGCAACTATTTCACCCGCAACCACGCCCTTTACAAAGACGTCATAGTACTACGGCAAGTGGTCTCGAATTTCACCCACAACTACGTACACCATAACACCGGTCTCAGGATATTGGAGGTTTCTGGCTTCGATAAAGTGCGGTTACCTATCTACCAGACAACTTCGCATAATGGTTTTTACAAGTGAGTAACTTTATATTTCTCAAGAATCATCAGAAATCTTCGTTTATTCATTTATTATTTTGTCCTAAATTGATTTCTTTTCTATACGTGGATGAAAGTCTTTGCCCAGCCGTGGGACGTTACAGACTAGTAGATATTTACAGTTTAGTTGGTATACAAATAAATAGCTTATAATTTTTTTTTTTTTTTTTTTTTAATCTTTATTTTTTAAGGAGTTTGATCACGAAGTGATCATGTCACCCCTATGTGAGCTACTATACAATTAATTTCTAAAGTAATCTACAAATATCGACGTCTTAAACCTATTAATACTAATCTGTATAGCATCCTTGCCTCTCCAGACGTTGGAAAGGCAAGAATACTATTCCATATGCCAGTATCAAAAGTATTTACATTAATTCTTACAAGAAATTCTGCCCTTTCTGCTTCGTTCCGGACGCATTCAGCCATTATGTGCAGCACATCTTCTATTTTATCGCATTCTAAACAAGTTGGTGATGTAGATTTTCCCATTAATGCAGCAAAGCTGTTTAACGGAATATGTCCGGATCGCAGCCTGAAGGCAGTTACAGTTTCGGATCTGCTCATATTGGCACCAAGAAACCAAGGATGGTTGCATAAGGTTGGCTGTATGGTTCTATACCATATACCTTTACTTTTTGATCTTTCGTCGAAGTATTCCTGCCAAAATTTTATTACAATTGATTTCAACTTAATTAAAATATCGGAATAGAGAGGTAAACACTGATAAGGTATACCATCAATCCCTGCTTCCCTAGCCAATTTATCAACCTTTTCGTTTTCCGCAATGCCAATATGAGAAGGTATCCACTGCAACGTAACATTTTTATTGTTTGTGTGGAGCTCGGTTATAGTCTCTATAATGTCATAAGCAATTGGAACACCCCGGAAACCAGGATAACCACAGTGAGAAATATGTTGAAGCGCACTCCTCGAATCGGTGAAAACTACAAAATCTCTATAATCAACACTCTTAATATATGACACAGCCTCCGCAATGGCAATTAATTCTACATGCATAATGGAAATATTACAATCTATTTTAAATTTAACGGAGGATGCGTTTTGTGAATCAAACACTGCTGCTCCAACATTGCTTTGGTTTTTAGATCCATCAGTAAACAAATAATAGTGATTTGGAAAGTTTTGCTGTATTGAATCATTACAAATAGTTCTTAATATTTCAAAGTCATATATTTTTTTTGGTTTTTTAATTTGTTCTATGGTTGGTTGTATTATTTTACATAGGTCAAAATTTGTCATCCATGTTTGTAAATTAAACATATCTAAATTACTACTAGCTTTAACATAATTTTCTTTAAGACATTCGTGGATTGTTATTAATAAAGGCTTTTTCTTATTTCTCCAATAAATACTTTGGCAAGCATATTTTAATTCTTCTACTAGCCTAATAATTTCACTATTTGCGGTTGATTTACATTTTAGCCAAAATTTACCTGCCAAATAATATCTACGAAATAAAAGTGGTTCAATGTGTAGTTCAGACTCCATGACATGGACTGCCGTACTTTTGATAAATCCTCCAATGATACGTAAAAACTGATTTTGTATTAAATTTAATTTTTTTAAATGTATCTGCGCGCTGTTATCATATAGGAAACAACAATAATCTAACTTACTTCGGACCAAAGATGTATAAAGTCGTCTTAAATGACGTGGATGTATGCCCCATTGTGAACCTGCTAGAATTTTAAAAATATTAATATATTTTACAGTTTTACTACTTATTTCGTTTATGTGCTTGGACCACCTTAAAGATTTATCAAGCCAAAGTCCTAGATATTTGTAATGATCTACTATTTCTAATGATATTCCATTAACTTTTAATTCGATATTGCAAGATTTGTTACTAGTTTTAAAAATGATAACTTTGCTTTTAATTGGTGAAATTTCTAGGCCTATTTTTGACATAGTATCTGAAACTAGATTTAGAGATATTTGTATTCTTTCAGCAGCTTGTAATACATTTTCATGCGATGCATAGAAAAGGAAATCATCAGCATATTGAGAAATATGCACGTTATTTGCGCTTTTAGATATACAGGCAGTTACAATATTGAATAGTAATGGCGAAAGAGGGTCACCCTGTGCTAATCCACAACTAGTACTTCTACAAACTTGTTTTTCATTTGTTTGAATTTTAAGGGTTCTATCTCTCAGAAAGTTTTCTAAATATTTGCAGATTTTTGTGCCTACCCCTAGTCTATCCAAAGTATGTAATAAACTATTTACATCAACGTTATTATACGCGTTGTATATATCGATGAAACAGCATACCGTACTATATTTTTCTGTAAACCCTAACTGTATTCTGGAGACTAAAGAAGCAAGATTATGTTGAGTTGAATGGCATTTTCTGAAACCTGTAATAGTCTCAGGTAAAATATGGTTTCTCTCAATGAACCATTCTAATCTATTAAGTAGAACGGTGTGAAAAACCTTACAAACGCATGAGATCATTGAAATTGGTCTCAGCGAGGAAATATTTTGTGTATCACGTCCGGGTTTTGGTATTGGTATTATACTGATATCTTGCCATTGGATGGGTACAAATGACTTAATGAGGAACTTGTTGTAGAGAGAAAGCAACAAAACTTTACCATTCAACGGCAAATTCTTAATCATTGAATACGATATGTTGTCACATCCGGGAGAGGTGTCCTTCACTTTAATGCTTTTTTCTAATTCATGTAGAGTTATAACTGATTCTAATTTGATATTACTGGATGAAAATGATTGTTTGTGAGTGGGTACGTAATCTGGTGCTAAATTTTTTAACAATTCATTGGCCTTTCCTATATCAATATAATTACCGTATGCTTTGTAGCCCTTTATCCACTTCAGTTTATTATAAACCTCTGTTTGAGTTGATGACTCATTTAAAGAAGAACACATAGCCTGCCATGACTGTGACCTGAATTTGCGCATTAACTTTTGAGAAGTTCGTATTTTAGTCCGTAAGTAAGTCAAATTATTGGGAGTTGGATTACGGCGAAATTGCGACAGTGCTAAACGACGTTCTGCTACACATTTTGAAAGAATTTCATTCCAATAAGGGCGAGGCAAGAAATTACTTGTAGGATTTGTACAAATTTTAACAAATGGAATATGAATATCAGCAGCAATGTTCATGTAGTCTATAAAATTATTGTAATCGTGTTGTAAATTGTTGGATATAATGAAGTCAGAATATAAGGTTTGAAGTAACTCGGTATAAGAATTCCAATCCGCTTTCTTAAAATTCCTGCGAGCTATACATTTCGGTTCTGCTTTTACATGTGCGTTAATTTTTATAACACAATGATCACTTCCTAAGGTTTCATTCAACACCCTCCAATCGAATCTGAGAGCGATATCCGTTGAAGCAAACGAAATATCAGGTGATGACTGTTGTATCACACCATTTACAAGTTTAATTCTCGTTATATCCCCGTTATTAAGTGTAACAAAACTATTATCGGCCATTAACGCATCCATAATTTGCTTCCCTCTAGCATCTATTTTATTAGACCAGTTTGTGTGGTGACCATTAAAGTCACCAAGCAATAATGTTTTACTCCTTGAAGACGCGAATAAATGCTCCCAGTGTAGTTGGCAGGTGTTGACCGAAGGTGGACAATAAAGAGATATTATGTTTTCTATTACATCGCAATTAAATAGCTTAACTAATAAAATTTCTATACCTGTATTACGGTTATGAATATTACGTACTTGTGATTTTATTGATTTGTGCGTTAAAATTGCAACCCCACCATATGAATCATACCTGTCTTTCCGATATATGTTATAATGGCTTATTTTCAGAGAACTCTCCGGTTCCAACCATGTTTCACTCAACACCGCAACGTGGATATTTTCTTGAACTAAAAGATTTTCTAACAAAACTAACTTAGGTTTGAGACTTTGACAGTTCCACTGCATCAAATTAATTTTAATTTTATTTTTTCTTATTTCAGTCATTTTCACGTTGTAAATAATCAAGTAACAGTTTTAATATTGGCCACTCTGATACATTTTCTACTACCGTAATTATAATCCATTCAATACAACACTTAAATACCGCTACAACCTTAGATTGCATCGTTGCTCTTCTTAAGAATATAATTTCTTTCAATCTCCTTAATAATTCTCCAATATTAAAATCATTTGCTGTGTGATCATTTGGATTTCTCGTTGGGGATATTTTTTCATGACAAAGATTACATTCCATACTTTCGTTATCTGACTGAGCGTTATTATTAAAAACAAATTGTGGGTGTATGTCTTTTGAATATATATTTTTAGATTGTTTTGACGTTTTGATTATTTTTTTCTTTTTGGTGACGCCTGCATAGGTTGATGTGCTACTATTTTGGGTTGGATAATCTTGACAATTTAAGTTTTCCGTTTGAGATAGTAGAGGTTCGCCTTCTCGACTTCTTTCTTGTTCTTCGTTTCTTTCTTCGTTTTCTTTTCTTTCCTCCTCTTGATCATATACCTCGGGTGGTACATAAGTTTCAAGAGCTTTTCGGTAGGTACAATTAAATTCAGACATTAAACTTCTTATTTTCTTCTCTTTTAAGAATTTAGGGCACACTTTTGACAATGCCATGTGATTACCGAAACAGTTGACACATTTAAATATTGTATTTTCACAATTTTCGTGATTTTTTGAACATTTCGGGCACACTATTTTCAAAGAAGGACATCTAACTTTACGATGTCCAAATTTCCAACAACGAGAGCACTGTGTCACTGGAAATTCGTAATTTTCTACTTTGACTCTCAATTCTTCAACATATACATATGCAGGGATGAAAGCCCCTTTAAAGCACAACCTTACAGTTTCGCTGGGTATCCACCCCGGTTCTGTCAGATTCCTTCGACTGAGACGATAAGCGGAAATTAATTGAGCTGGTAAGTCACATCTAATTTTTTCAAAAATTTTTTCATTCGTTAAATCTAAGTCTACATCTCTTATAATTCCATAAGAAAAATTCCTTTCTAACGCCTTCTGGATTCGCCAATTTTTATCTTTGAAATACTGACATTCTTCGATTTTTTGTGCGCTTATCTCGCTAATTATATCTATTCTGACTTTAAATGGATTTAAATATTTTACCCTAATAATATCCGAAATGTTTTGTTCTTTAAAAATTCTAGCCAAAGAAAACTGTTTAGGTAATTTTTCTTTACTTGAAATGTAAACTTCAATTTTTTCGCTTTCTTTTAATTTTTTCTCTTTTCCCTGTCCTACGGCTGTCCACTCACTTTCACTTTCTTCTCTCATTCTTTTCTGCGTCTTATCTACATCTCTTTGCTCCTCAAACATCTCACTGTCACTTAAATATTCAATAATCGACATATTATTCACTAATAATGTTCATAAGCAAAGCGGTCGAGAATGACCTCGACCGCCGCAACTTGGTAAACAATAGGCCGATCGGTCGTCCGACGATGTAAACACATAAAAAATATGAACGCCACCTTCTCGTACGAGTGCCGCATCGAGACTGAGCTTATAATTTTATCAAGATAAAACTCAAACTTCGTGCAGATTGTATGTTAAGCTTTTGAGAGACATAAAGGCAGACAAAAATTCTAAAAGTAATGTTATTGGTTTCTAATGGTCTTATAAAGACCCTATAAATCGTTTTGATTGAATATATCTCATGTACAAACATCGGCCGGTTAGTTTTAATATATGTGGATTATTAGGGATCTGTTCAGAATTAAATTCAACATTCCCGTGTCTTAGGCAACCACAGACTATACATAATATCTATAAATATTTTTTGTTTTTATTTTCCAGGAACTTTGCGTTAGACCGTGAAGGTCGAGCAACAGTAGTGGCGGGTACCGCTGGCCAGCATTACATCGATAATATATTCTTTAACCCCGATAACGATTATGAAATGATTACAGTTAATAGATCTATGTAAGTATTATTATTGATTAATTTAAATAATATTTATATTTATTAATTTTAAAGATATATATCTATATTTATTAATCTAAATAATATAAATTAAATAAACTATTAAAATGGGTGGCATGCCATGGTCAATTATATAATTAATTATGAATCTATACCATATTCAGGGAACTGTGAGATAAAATGTAAATAAACCATAAACACATGGACACGATTGGTGGAGTTAATGGAGTTATATTAATATCTTTTTTTTTAATGGTGCACATACCCTTCTATTGCGAATGGTATGGGGGAGTATGGTGGAAAACTTTAATTAAAGATGAAACAAGTTATAATAAATGATACTATCTATGGAAGCTTGCATTATATTTTTTTTGAGGACCTTGTGTTGAAGCTGTAAAACGTAAAATGGTGATAAGATGTAAAATTCGTGGCTGAGTTAGTAAATTAGGTGGCAAATAAAAATAAGAAGGGCAAGTAAAAATAATCGTTGATCTTAACTTGACGCTTTCTATAGAATATTAAGTTGGCGTTGTAAAAAAGACGAATTAGTTTTTGAGAGGCTATCTAGGTTTATATGTGAAAACACCCAAAAATACATACTACTAAATTATAGACCACATTTATTTTTACGTTTTGTTTTATTATCCTATTAGTTAAGTACCTTCTAACAAGACTTATTCAATTTTTTATACAAGTTTTCATGTTTTTATGTGAATTATGCAAGATATGCAAAAAGTACAGAAACTAAATGCATAGTTTGTTTTTATCATGGAGTCTGGCTTTTAGACAATCCAACATAAGTACAGTACAACTAGCTGCTAGATACAAAAATGGGAAACCCTACATTAAATTTAAAAAAAAAGAAAGAAAAACATAAAAAAAAGTTCAAGTAATACCGTGTTCTTTGTTTACATTTTGTCTCAAGCCCAAATAAATATACATAGGAAATATGTTTAAATCAGATATTTACTTTGTGGGATGTAATTATTCTGAGCGTCATATATTTCAGTACTTTTACGCAACGACAAAATCTACCGTTTAATGCTTAAACATTAGATTCAGTGACCATGAGAGTTTTAGAAGTTATAGGAAATTGATAATTCATATTTCGACACCAACAATTAATACTACGCCAATTCGACTTTTCGATAAGTTTGTTTTTTTAATGCGAACTTGATAAAATGTGTTTTTATATCTATGTAATAAAAAAATTGTGAAATTGCAATGAATAAATTAACTATTAAAGATACCAAATCTATAATATAAAAATGAGTCGCTGAATGTGTTGCTAAGCGCAAAACTCGAGAACGGTTGGACCGATTTCGCTAATTCTTTTTTTAAAATGTTCGTTGAAGTCCAAGGATGGTTTTTACGGCGAGAAAAATTCGAATAATTTCCGTGAAAACCCTAAAAACAGCCCTTTTCTTTTTCCCATACAAACGTTCTGTAACTAAAATGTAGAGTCAATTTGAACTTTATTACTATTCAATAAAGTTCATGTTAAATAATTTATTAGGGTGCATTTTACGTAAGTTATTAATGATTAAATTGATCTTTTTCGTAGACCGCACTTTAATTTAATTTACATACAGTAAAAATGGTACTAACTAGCTATTTTACATTACTTATTATATTGTTGCGGGGAACAATGGAAAATTACCGTTTTTAAACTATCGACTCCAAATTTGGTACGAATCTCCTATATGTTATGTAGAAATGATCGATGAGCGGATTTTAGGATACCTCATGCCCAATAAGGATTACGGGGGTGGGCGTTAACAATGAAAATTTTAAATGTATGTAACTCCGAAACTACTGAACCAATTTTTATCAAATTTTTTAAACATCTGTAAACGGTCAAACTTGGGAGATAGGGTAGTTTTATCTCAATCGGACCCGATAGGTGGCGCTGCTATTGGTATGTAACTCCGAAACTACTGAACCAATTTTTATCAAATTTTGTAAGCATCTGTGATCTTGTAAAACTGGGAAGATATGGTAGTTTTTATCTCAATTAGACCGGTAGGTGGCGCTGCTATCGGTATGTAAGCTATCAAATTTGGTTGATAGCTGTTTTCCGGGCAGGACAACGTCTGCCGGGTCCGCTAGTTTCAAATAAGTTTCTTAATTAACATAAAAGGTGTCACGTTTTTCCCTTTTATAATACTCTATTTTAAAGTTCACTTTTAAGAGTTAGCTTAGTATAAATTGCTGGTGTCGATTTATGAAAAAAAAATCTTTAATTTTATAGTATGAACTCAAAGTATTTTTTAGTAATTTTATTAAACATTTTTACAGTTAAGTTTGTAAAGAAAATGTTACTATGGTATAACGCGCAGGTATAAAACATTACTTAAATGCTTTAAAGCTTAAAAATAGTAAAAACAGTAATATTGGGTATTATTTACATGTATAGTAATTATTAATATGTATTTATGAACATAATGTTTGACTTGCATGTTTTTGTTGCATGGCTGCCCGGAATCGTAGCTTTGTTGATTTTAATCCCAATATCATAAGGTGAGTTGCTTTTAATAATATTATTTTATTAATTAAAATAATTTTAGGGGCTAATAAACTGTATCAACATCATTGTTATTTCATAATCTAAATATGTACTCGGTAAACCGTCAAATAGCTCTTTTTTATTTAAGAAATGTCTAAAAAATCTTTCAATAATTGATAAATATGTTTTCAACATCGGTTAACAATTTTACGTCTTACTATGGATAGTTTTTATATAAAAAAATGTTCACAGTAATACAGTGACTACAAATTCTAACTTTGTTAAAAATGGTTTTTGAAGTGGAACTTCTTCTGGGGCATGAGGGTAAAATTTTTACGGATGAAACGGCAACATTTTGATGAAACAGCAACGTTTTTGTAGATAGCGCTAGAACGGAAATCTAATTAATTGATTCTAATTAGATTTGTATAAATATAAACGAGACTTAAAAATTAGTTTGCCAAAGAAGTTTCACTTCTGACATGTGCACTTTGTACTCAAGCGTTTTTTTTTAAATTGTTTTAGTGTTATATTTTTCAGTCGAAAAGCGTTATGTTCAAAAAGTTACGGACAAGGAGGGTACAATTTCGTATTATTACTAGCTACTGCCCGCGACTTCGTCCGCGTTGAATAGTCACTTGAAAAAAACACCTCGGTTTTGAAACATTCTTCATTAGTGCTCCGCTCCTGTTTATCTTAGCGTGATGATATATAGCCTATAGCCTTCTTCGATAAATGGGCTATCTAACACTGAAAGATTTTTTTTAAATCGGACCAGTAGTTCCTAAGATTAGCTCGTTCAAACAAACTTTTCAGCTTTATAATATTAGTATAGATTTATTTGTGGTGTGTTAAAAGAGTCGTTAATGAGAAAAGTAATTATTGTTATATAACTACGTAAATATAGCAGGCAGTGTTGCAATGATAAAATAGTCGTTAGTCGATTAATAATTGTAGAACATTACTGGTAGTCTCATTATTATTGTTACTTAGTATTTCGAATGACTGTGTGCCTTTGCTTTCTCTAAAAATGGACGTTAAATAAACTAACTAATGCTGTTTAATTAATAGACTTTGATAATAAGTCTTTGACGATTTATTTATTTAAATTTTACTATAAACATTTTTTAAATGACGTGATACATATTTAATTAAACTGAACTGATTTAAAATTAAACATTTCTAGTATTTAATACAACTTTACGTCTTTAGTGCACTCGAGTTGTGGCGCACGCGTATAGACGCTAAACATAACTACTGGAGTTACAACGAAAGTCTTGCAGTGGCAGGCCGTATCCGCGACCAGTCTGATAACCCTTTCCTTTTGGAAGTGGACTACAGGTATGTTCAATACGTACTTTGCTTATTAATAAATTCACTTTTATTTTACGAGTACAGTCGATATTAAATCAAAGCGAAAAAAGGTTGCCTTTTCCCTAAAATTGTAATTTAGAGAAACTTTCAATTTTTTTCCATTCAATATCTCGATCAACAACCGCTCGGTGTAGTGGAACGTGCCCCAACAACCGATGGTTTGCGGTTTCGATTCCCGCTCGGATGGATATTTGTATTTGAACGAATATTTCTTTCTGGTTCGAATGTCTGTCCTCGTGGATCTACCCACCGTGCCTCGGAGAGTTAAGTTTTTGGTCTCTGTTGTCGATGATAGTGATCGTTACTCATAGTAGGGAATATATCCGCCAACCTGCAGTGGAGCAGCGTCGTGGATTAATCTCCGACCTTTCTTCTACACGGAGAAAAGTCATATGCCCAGCTATGGGATGTTACAGGCTGAATCGTGATCAATATCTATGATTAGAAACGTTTAATGATAATAATGAAACCGACCGATGGCGGGGTAACCATCTACTAGCTTTGAAATACACAGGCCGAAGACAGCGTGGAGACTATGGACAACACACATAAGTTCGCGAATTTTTAGAGGCCTATGTCCAGCAGTATACTGCAATGGGCTGAAGTGAATGATTGTTACGCTATGAGATCCTTCCTACCAATAATTAAGTTCTGAAATACTCTGTATCTATTCCGTTGCTAGACAAAAATCCCATCTTCCATTTCAAAAGAAACGTTTACTATAATTATAACCCATTGATCGATTTCTCTGCACATTGTTAGATATCAAATGTTTTATTATTAATTGTCCTTTCATCCTATATATAGTTTAAAATCTCTTTAATTTCTTAATCACCGTAACATGATATCTTAAACCATCCTTCGTACTATATCTATATTTTTGTAGTTATAACTTTTTTCTTTCCCGTTTCAAATTAGGCCATATTACATGAACAACCAGACCGTGCTGGGCGGTGGCAAGTGCCCGCCCGGCTGGGAGGCGCTGGCCGGTACTTGCTACATGTACGTGGGAGCGCCCATGACGTATGAAGACGCCCGCGCGTTCTGTCTGGTGAGTGCTTTAAGACATAGTGACCGTATTATATATTACAGTAAATCCCTGTATCAAGTACTTTATGATACGACAGTCAAATTACTACTTGTTAAAGTGAATCTGTGTACAGAAATGCTTACTATTCAATTTAATCTATTTATTTATTTATTTATAAATTAAATCTTATTATTAATGATTTATTTATTTTTTAATTTAAATTTTGATGACCTAAATCTAAAATACAACAAATACATGAATGGAACTGTAACGTCATCCATAACTGTACTCTGCTCACTTTAAGAAAATAGTAGGTAACTAAACTCACTTCGATTAGTCATTATGAAAACGTCATTCTAACTTACTTTGATGTAAGTGGCCAAGGTGCGTTGCTAGACTTATTGATTCTTATTGTTTTTTATTTGCGAATAAACTATACTAAATAAAAAAAAGCGTGCGTACAAAGTAAACATGTCGAAGTGAAACTTCTTTGGCAAACTAATTTTTAAGTCTCGTTTATATTTATTTAATCTAAAGCTTTAGATTTCCGTTCCAGCGCCATCGACAAAAACGTTGCCGTTTCATCAAAACGTTACCGTTTCATCCGTATAAATTTTACTCTCAAGGCTAGGTAACCAAGAAGTTTCATTTCAAAAAAACTTTTTCGCTTATAACTTACATGAAAAAGTTATCTAACATTAAGAAGTTTTCGAATAGTTTTTTTTTATATTCATTATTATTTTTTTTACAGTCGGACAACGCGTCAATGCCATACGTAGGTGGTAACTACGAAGCTCTCTATGAGTTCATACATCGCCAGAACCAATGGTTCCAATACAGCGACAGAGTCTGGGTGAACCACATAGACTATGTAACGCAATGTACATCGTTCGCCTTCTCATCTATCGAGATCACGGACTGTAATCAGAAGAACGCGTTTATTTGTGAAATTGGTGAGTCAAAATTAATCATTTAATTGATTTTCTCATATTTTTCCCTTTCTCTAAATCTTATTTTAGGTATCTAATTTAATAGCAGAAAATATCTTACTTAAATTTGAAGCAGCCCGACTGGAAAAAATACGACAGCTCTACAGAAGACCATAGTTAAATAAATTCTCCCAAGTGGTGTTGTGTTCCTGTGATGAGTAAGGTATCCAAAACTCCTCGGAAGGGTAAGGGAAGCGTCCATAGGCTAGATAACTCGCTTACCATCAGGCCATACCTTGTTTGCCACTTTGAAGGTATACAAATAAATTCTATTGTTCCACAGACCCCAAGATCTCCATCGACCCAATGTCGTGGCGTGGAGACACGCTGGTTCTAGGCTTTGTGGGGGCGTTGCTCGCCGCGGTGTTACTAGTGATCGCCGCGCTCGTCTGCTGGTACTCCAAGTCCAAGCACAGGTAGAACATGCTCTATATATGTGTCTTGATTCTTTGATTGTCTCTATTTAGAAAAAAAATGTTATTTACCGAACATCATCTTTAGAGTTGATAAGCTTGTAATTGCTGGCACTGCACCCTCTACCTCTTTTGCTCCACGATTGCTTGAGACTCGTTAATATCCTGAGTGTATCTCTGATAAATATATTTTAAAATAACGGTATGATGTGATCCGATTTGACCAGATGTGACACTTTTTCGCACTGACCCCGTCTTCAAAGGCGACTGGAGTGTGAGGTTGCCGACACGTAGAAAACGTGTACATAACGTATCCTACCCACGAAAACTAGTGGTGACCTCGTCATCATAGTGTATAGGATATCGTAGTGAACGATAAGGGATTACTAACGCATGCAACTGTGAGACCCGATGTGACCCGATGTAACTTGATATGACCCGATGCCACCGACCCATTAGCGGTTACCACTTGTCTAACTTGACCGTCAAATATCCGAACTGATTTTAAAATGTCTATCTAAACATCGTTAAACAGCAGCCACGCGATGGCTGTTAGCTTATGAATATTTGGGTAGTGGTCATCGCGTATAAAAATACTTTTGAATAATTTCTATTGTTATTTTTCTGGAAGTCTACTTGAAAGTACACACAGTTTCACCCAAATGTCTAATGTTCATGAGTTATCTTATTCAAGGGATTCTTATATATATATTTAATTTCAGACATCTTCAAAGGCTAGAAAGGCGCAATTCTATAAGACAATCCTTGCACTCCGTGCGATCTATTGGCAGTATAAATGGTGGCTTTCCAGATACTCCTTACAGAAGAAAAATGACGACCCAGATGGTAAATATTACAATTTTGAAAGTATGTGTTTAGTTTATACTTTTGTGTACATATAGCAATAACAATTAACATATTTAAATCACTTTTCAGAGCACACGTTCGACAGATACTCTAACAAAAGGATCGGATTATCGCAAAATGGTAGCATCATCTACATCAATCGAATCAATGGAAAAGAGTCAATTCAATTCATCAATCGAAGACAATCAAAGCTTCGATATATACGAAGCACACAATCCAAACAACATAATCCAGCTAAAACACAGTACATTCAACCGAAAACCGGCGTCACCAGAATACAGTGTCCCCCAGAACAATAACAGACCGTTCGACCTTGCATATAAAAATGAAGGTTATAGAGAAAATTCTGGAGCGAGTGCGGCGCCGTCTATGAACACGATTGCGACTGAGGAATTACCGATAATTCACCACCCAGGTGGGTTACAACCCCAAGATGACGATACGATATCACCACGAAGCGATACCCAATACTTTACATCAGACACATTACCCTTAAGAGACAAATCAGATGATCCATTGTTTATGAAACGTGAATCGGAAAAGGAAGGGAAGATATACGGGCCGTATGGTGCTCCTAATCATGGTGGTCAGCCGAAATTGTCCTTTTTAATGGAATTAAGATCAAAATTGCCAGAACAACCTCAACCTGGAGCCATGCCTACTACTACGTTCGGTCAAAGAAATCTTCCAGGTAAATTACTTTATCTAATAGAGAAAACTAATTTCAGTTAACATATTTTATTATGTTACTGAAATGAAAGTCGTTTTACTTTTTTTTTTTTTGATGGATATTTAAGTAAAAAACATTTTGGTTCTTGAACATAGCATAAAACTATTCTAAGTCACGACGAGTACGCGTGAGTAATTGTTAGATGATAGCACAATAAAAAAAAAACTATTGGAATAAAACAACTTAATTTAAATATTATAAAAAAATCACATAATAACCATTTTACGGTCCTGCATATGAAAACCAAACTTAAGATTTTCAATATCTACTTATTTCTTTTACAGACGAACGTCAATACTTCGACGATCGATTACCTAGTCCCCAACTCCCAGGGTACTCATTCGAAACCAGTTCCCAACCATCACCCGACCCCCCTTATACTCCTGACCCCCGATATACCCCTGACCTCCCTTACACCCGTGACCCCCCATATACTTCCCACAGCCCATACACTCCTGACCTCCACACTCGTTCTCGATCTGAAGCATTATTAGAAACTAACTTCGACTTCGAAGATTCCCCAGCACCTATAACAGAAGACAGCAGATCGTACAGTCAACCATTAGAAACAGCTATGTAGGATAATAAATTATACCAAAAAATTCTAAATTTATACATATACCTACTGAAAATATTATATTATAAAGAAAATTTAGAAATTGGAACAATATGAGCATTTAGTGATAATAGGTGTTTTACCTTTTGTAATACTGTTATATAGAAAATAATTATTACTGATGCTTTAATTAATTACATTCTATATATATATATATATATATATATATATATATATATATATATAAATATATATGTACACAAAAATTGCCTTAATCTATTGTAACTGTGTTTAAATATAACAACTAACCGTCGCATAGTGGCCTTTATATATACATATATAAAATATAATATCGCATTTATTATAATTTGTCTATTTTTAATGTCCTCTTTTATGACGATTACTTATTTTCAAATAAAGACTCGATATTTTTAAATGTTGAATGTAGTTTAGTTAACAAGATCTCATACTCTGACAAGATATTTTGTCGGTCATGTGTATTGAATAGCGGTAAAAATAAAATAACGTACTTACTATGTACGTATGGAAAATAACGTATTTGTTACCACTGAATCAACATTTTATAATTTTGTTAATGTTGTCAATTGTATCGATTTTACGAGATATATTATCACATTTACTAGACGTATAGATAAATTTTGTTAGTGTTATATGTAAAATTTTAGTTTTATATAATTATTGTTAGCTTTTGTCAAGTTTTATAACAAATGTAATGTAAAAAAAGAAACATTTGAATAATGTGTATGTCCGTCCTATATGTAATATAGTTAAGTAGAAAAATAATATGTAAGTTATTATAAAATTTATACTTTTTTAAACTTTACAAACAGTTCTTTTTATATTTACCAACTATTTATTTCTATTATTTACCATTCTGTCAAACGAAAAAATATTTTCTAAACTTATTTCGTTTTATTGATAATGATGCTTTAATTATTAAAACGTACAAAAATTAGAAGAAATTACAAAATAAAATTATCATATTTTTGCATGCACGTTTCATTACCTACCTTCTAATTGTTTTTTGAAGTCATACTTCTTTTGGCGCATTAGGGAAAAATGATGAGAGTAAATTATACGATGCGCGCGCACACTATCAGACAAAAACCAACACCCTGAAGTTAGCTAGTCAACGAAGAAGTTAGCAACGTGAATTTATATATCCAACTAGCGACCCGCTCCGGCTTCGCACGGATATAAAAAATAATTATAGCCTATGTCATTCACTGAAAAAAATTATTTTTTGTACATTATTTGTCCTAAAAAGTAAATGAAAAAAAAAATGTTATTGTGGGATATCCATAAGAGATAGACAGGTCATGTCGATGCGACGTTTTTGGCTATTTTTATTATTATTTTTTTATTTTAGGAGTTAAAGTTAACCTTTGAAAATTACAGTATCGATTACATGAATGATAATGCCAGGATATCGAAAAGTATACTAAAGGTAAGTCGAAACAGTCCTAGGAGTCGTGGTAGGCCAAAACTCTTGATTGGGTGATGGGAACACTACCTAAATACTGTTGGTTTGAGTAGTTGGAGAGATAGGTAGGAACAGACAGGGCATAAAGTGTTTTCTTCGATAATAAGCAAAATGGCAATGAAATTCATAACGAAGGCTATTAAGTTAAGAGTTAATAATATTTAAATGGCAACACTTTCAATTAAAATTAAAAAATTTGTAATGTAATGGCAACTCAAATTATTATGTCAAAAAAAATCGAAATGTCGATTGCAGCTTGTGCAGTTGCAATTCGTCGCGATTTTAATAATGAAACTATTAAAATTAAAACAGTTTTCCGCATAAATTGATTAAGCCATCACGTCTCAATGAGCGCTAATTATACGAATATCTGTACAAATTAATTACCGAAAAGGAAACGGGTATAGAAAATAACATGGATGTGACAGGATCGATAAACAATGAAGAAGAAGGTATTGAAAGTATTGAAAATGAAAATGAAGAGGATGTGGACTATTCGGAAGAGAGGGAGTTAGTGAATGACTCCTGCTCGACCAAAGTCCTGAACACCTGCGAGGAGCCCAGAGACAGATACTGGGTTGTGTATTTATTATTTTATTTGTTTGGAATAACGTCGCTCGTTCCTTGGAACTTCTTGATTACGGCGAATGATGTAAGTATTTTTATTAATTCACCTGTAAATAATTAAGTATTCATAAAGTTTTTATTTGAAGCTTATTATAAATATTAACTTAATTCAGCAAAAAGTTTTGTTATCTCGTAATTTTTTACCATAATGGTTTCTTTAATTTTTGTATTAAAAATTAAGGCTATCATGTACAATATAGGTAGATTTTTTATCGGAGGTTAAATTTTTGTTATTTCTGACTTTACCTTAATTCCGGTGCTGTGGTAAGTGTACTCATGTTCCGTACTGCAACTATCACGCGTTATTTTCGAACAAATTTACGTAAAAACCATCTTTACTGCAAGATCAAAATACGATACGAACTGACTTTTAACGACTGACAAATCGACACTTTTAAACAAAATAACGCGTCAGACATAATATTCTAATAAAATTAGTAACATTGCGTGCTAGAATATAGGTTTAGAAATTCGAAAAATACCCAAAACCGAATCGGGGCACCCCACTGTCCACGTGGTCTTGGTCTGCCCTACCCCTAGAGTATTTTTTTTTAAGTCGCGGAGGCGCGGAGGGAGGGCAGCCCTCGCATGCAAGGGCGGAAAGGCTGCACTTCCCGCAGCGCCGAAGCCAAGCGTTACTTTAACCTTAAAGGTTACAGCAGGGTTTAACAAAAATTTAACCTCCGATAAAAAAAATCTACCTATATTGTACATAATAACCTCAATAATCAGGTCATTTGACTAATAACAAATGTACAATGAAAATTGTGATAATCAAATATCTAAAAAATAAATTATTATTAAATAGAGTTCATACCATTTTATTGCATTTAGCTTGTACTTTATATTCTAAATAACTAGCAACCTGTCTTTCTTCACACGGTTGCAAAAATGGTTGTATCATACATGTAAACCTTCCTCTGGAATCACTCTATTTATTAAAAAAAAACTGTATTCTAATCCCTTGCGTAGTTTTAAAGGTCTAAGCAAGCTGGAAGTGACTTTGTATATACTATGTAATGATAATGCGTTTTCTTCTTTGTCTATAAAATTTGCTTATTACTTAACTTGTAAAAAAACACTGTTACCATCAAAATCAGCATATAACAAGAAGTTTTGATGCGTATGAATTATGACCACACAATAAAGTTTATATAATATAGTTATATAGTTATTATATTATATAGTTATTAATAAAAAACAAGGAAGGCATGACTTTAAAAATTACTCCAATGTAGTACCCTAACTATTTTTATGTAGAGTCAAGATTGGTCTGTCCCCTATAGTGGGACATACAGACTATATCAGGACTTACTAATAAAATTAAGATAACAATTTATAGGATGTCAATAAAGGTTATTAACATGCATGCATGTCTTCTCATGTGGAGGTTGAAAAAACGTTTAGTAGCACTTATATAAGACATTTCTGGCATGCTTGTTCCTCCAGATAAACTTCGAATTCTTACTATTATGAGTAAGCAAAGATGTGTCATACACAGGTAGGTCATACTTGTATGCAGATACTTATTCAGTATACACTATGATTTCAATTTTTAACCGACTTCAAAAAAAGAAGGAGGTTACTCAATTCGACCGTATATATTTTTTTTTTTTTTTTATGTATGTTCGGAGATAACTTCTTCGTTTATGAACCGATTTTGATAATTCTTTTTTTGTTGGAAAGGAGATATTCATAGTTTGGTACCATGATAAGGAAACCAGGATCTGATGATGGGATCCCAGAGAAATCGAGGGAAACTTTCAAAAATCGTAAGGATGACTAGTAAATTTAATCATGTTTTCATTAGGTACTATAAAGCACTACTATTTAATAAAGGTCTGGAGTCGATCTGATGATGGAGAAGAGAGATAGTCGAGGGAACTCTTCAACAATTTATAGCAATTACCTGCTTTTTGAACTTAATTCGTTTCTATTGATGAGAACTTTGCACCTGTATGAGTTATAAGTGCCATTACAGTCTGATGATGGAGACAAAAGTTAGTCGAGGGAACTCTTTAACGATTTATAGCAATTACCTGCTGTTTGAACTTAATTCGTTTCTATTGATGAGAACTTTGCATGTGTATGAGTTATAAGTGCCATTTCAGTCTGATGATGGAGACGAAAAATAGTCGAGGGTACTCTTCAACGACTTATAGCAATTACCTGCTGTTTGAACTTAATTCGTTTCTATTGATGAGAACTTTGCATATATATATGAGTTATAAGTGCCATTTCAGTCTGATGATGGAGACGAAAGATAGTCGAGGGTACTCTTCAACGACTTATAGCAATTACCTGCTTTTTGAACTTAATTCGTTTCTATTGATGAGAACTTTGCATATATATGAGTTATAAGTGCCATTTCAGTCTAATGATGGAGACGAAAGATATTCGGGGGTACTCTTCAACGACTTATAGCAATTACCTGCTGTTTGAACTTAATTCGTTTCTATTGATGAGAATTTTGCACCTATATGAGTTACAAGTGCCATTAAAGTCTGATGATGGAGACGAAAGATAGTCGAGGGAACTCTTTAAGAATTTATAGTAATTACCTGCTTTTTGAACTTAATTCGTTTCTATAGATGAGAACTTTGCACCTGTATGAGTTATAAGTGCCATTACAGTCTGATGATGGAGACAAAAGTTAGTCGAGGGAACTCTTTAACGATTTATAGCAATTACCTGCTGTTTGAACTTAATCCGTTTCTATTGATGAGAACTTTGCATATATATGTGTTACAAGTGCCATTTCAGTCTGATGAGGGTTACGAAAGATAGTCGAGGGAACTTTTCAACGATTTATAGCAATTACCTGCTGTGTGATCATCTGTGTCGCAGGACCAGGTTTGATGATGGAGCCCATAAACACTCGAGGGAATTTCTCAACAATTTACAGCAGTTACCTTTTGCTGTTTGACGACCGCTTTGATATAATGGTGCATGTGCCGTGTCGGCGGCGCCTAAACACCGACGGTCGCGGGTTCTATTCTAGCTCGGATTGGATATTTATGTTTATATAAATATTTATTTTTGTTCTAGTTGTTAATCCTTGTGGTTCTACCAACCTAGCCTCGGAGAACACGCTAGGCTGTCAGTCCCGGTTGTTATTACGTACACCTGATAGCGAACTTTACTCATAGTATGTCGACGCATTAGCGCAGCGGTCACAGCACCGGCTGTTGCGCTGGCGTTAGTGGGTTCAATCCTCGCGCACGACAGACATTTGTATTGGTCATATAGATGTTTGTCATGATCTGGGTGTTTGTGCTTGTGTATTGTGTATGTTTCCGAACCCCCGACATAAGAAAAAAAGCATCCTTGTTAGGTCTACCCATCACTAAAAATTGTAAAATAAAATAATTTTTAACAAAAAAAAAACCGACTTCAAAAAGGAAACTAAAAAGTGAAAAATAAATTTACTTAGTACAAAGTAATTCGTATTTTGATTTAGTTAATCAGAAATGATTAAATAAATATTTTATAATTTTGAAGTTGGTGCCAAGTAAATACTACAACAACCTGGCTACAATAACAAATACAAACAACACACACACACACAACAAACAAGTACAAAAAATATTATTAGATATGTCAAAACAATAACAGAATAATAACAGTATTCAACCTAATAGTCAATGAAACAAATTATGAAAGAAAACTGAATACAACTTATGAGTAGATACTAGAGTAGTTATGGTTTTACTTGGCACCGACTTCAAAATTATAAAATATTTATTTAATCATTTCTGATTAACTAAATCAAAATACGAATTACTTTGTACTAAGTAAATTTATTTTTCACTTTTTAGTTTCCTTTTTGAAGTCGGTTTTTTTTTTGTTAAAAATTATTTTAAAATCATAACACAAACTGCATAAAGTAATCCTTATAATATACCATGTTTTATTTATTAAAGGTGGCAGATGTTTTTAATTTTAAATATCATGGCCAATTGAGCTAATAGTAAACATATCGCCAATATTTATTATTTTATATTCAACTAGCAGCTGTGCTCGTGACTTCGTCTACGTGGTAATTAAAAAAAATTATTGTTTAGTTTGCAGTTACAAAATAAATAAATTTCTAAAATAAAATTAGCCTATGTTACTCCTTATTATATCAGTAAAAGTCCTGTCAAAATCAGTCCAGCCGTTTCAGAGATTAGCCAAAACAAACAGACAGATAAAAATTGTAAAAAATGTTATTTTGGTATATGTACCGTGTTTACATCCATATGAATTTAGTTAAAAAGCTGTTATTTTAATATTACAATCAGACAGTTCAATTTTATTTGATTGTATAGAATACCTCGGACATGATAATGAAAATCATAATCTATACTAATATTATAAAGAGATAAAGTTTCTAACTTTGTTTGTTTGCAGGGGGTAATCTCCGCAAATACTGATCCGATCATGAAAATTCTTTCATTAACAGAAAGCTACACTATTCAGTTGTGATATAGGCTAAATTTTATCATTATCCAACAAAGTTCAGTGAAAAATAATAATAGTATATGTAAATCAAGTCGAGGAAATACGAAATGGACCTTGTGAATAAAAATATTAAAATTGTAAATTACCACCATGCATGAAAGATATTTAGGTAAAGCAAATTGTAAGGATCGTTATGAGACTAAAGGAAACAACAACAATAATTTTAAGGATCTTTATCTGTCTGCATTAGTGATGTAACGAATATTCGTATTTGCACATTCGCATTCGCATTCGTGAATATTCTCGATTTTTCAATATTCACATTCACGCGAGATAATGTGTATAATTTTTTTAGATTACAATCCATGTTTGAAATCGAGACCTCCTTGGAGCAGACCTCCAAATGAGACAGACGTTATTTCGTCGAATTAAACCCGTCATAGACACCATTTGCGTGTTTCTCATTAAGGAGGTCCCTTGTATTGTAGTGGCGAGTTTTCAGAAGTGGTAATTGATAGCTTACAAGCATATAGATAAAGATTACTTTATCTCTCCCATAAATTTCTAAGTAAACAATAACAAAACTAATTACCCATTTGCTTATCTTTCTAGTCATTAGAATATCTAAACTATATGTTTGATTACAATTTAGAGACAATAGTTCAGTAAGACTGAAATAATAATACCACAGAATGTGCAAACAATGGATAGAATATAAAATAATGGAAGTAATTTTTTATTTATATTCTACCTCTATTCAAACAGACTCTTAACAAGAATGTTTAAAACCTTAAAGAACCTTAACCTTTAAGAATATTTCAAATCATCAAGTAATACTACGCCAACTTGATTAATCGTGGTTATATAGAGATTTAATTAAAAAAAAAAAAAAAAAAATTGAAGACCACTGCATTACTATAGCAATTTTTTTTTTGTTTCGTTTCGAAGCTGTTATTTTTAGTGCAATCATAGTATCATTAAAAAAGAAAATAAAATGCTGAATTATAGCAGATATTATTATTTTAAGATGTCCATTTGTAAAATGATATCTGCTTCTATTACTAAGACTGATTGACTTTTAAAGAAGCAGAAGAACAAACAATTATATTTAATAGGTTAGTGCTAGGCAGGGTCAGATGTCGAGGATAGCATAATATACTAATAACAAGCATTTAAAATCTTGTTGATCTAAAATGAATTATATTTGTACTTATACAAATATTTCTTGAGATATATGACCTGAGCGGGAATCAATTCTGCAAATGGAGTTTAGACGACTATTTACACTATTACGCCAGTGCAGTTGCCTCTACAAAGTATTATACAATTGAAATATTTGTTTCAGTACTGGATGTACAAATTTCGCGATGTCACACCCAATAATCTTACGGTGTACGTGCGCAAGACTCAGTTCCAAGCTGAGTTTACATCCTACCTGAATGTGGCCACTGCTATACCTAACTTGATATTCCTTATATTAAACTCTTTGTTTGGACATTTGTAAGTATATTGTATTGTAAACATCTTAATAGTTTATAGATAAAATAAACGGCTGAGCTTGAGTGTACACTCAATAACCCAGGCCCTTACGAATAAGTGTTTCCTTTTTGCTAAGTTTATAAAAAAAAAAAAGCTGTACACTCAACCTAGGCCCTTTAGGGATAGGCCCTTTAGGGGGCCCCTGTTTCAAGGATTTGGATTTTTCAATAGCATTTAATGAATCCATAGTCATTATATAGTAATAAAAATAATAAAGCCATTTATTCCATATCTCACTTTCAAAATTTTACAATGTTTGTTAGTATGCTGTTGCTTTAGTTTAAGAAAGGGTACTTATAATTTATGTTAGTATTATTTATGAGATAAGGGGGGTTTGGGCAAAGGCCTCCTCCATCCCCTTCCATAACTCCCTGTCCTTGTCTGACTTTATTCAGTCGTTTCCTGCGACGTGTGTTATGTCATCAGCCCACCGTCTTAATTGTCCCCCAATATTCCTTTTTCCCATTGGTCCTTTCCATCGCGTGGCTTCAATGGTCCATCTTCTGTCTGAATATCGTGAGAAGTGTCCGGCCATTTTATAGTAACATTAATTAAGTTTTGCAATGCTATTCTTCACAGGGATGCAATTTTGACTACTACTAGCCAATATGATGACTGATGTTGGAAGCAGTAATTTAGTCTATTTTGTCTTAAAATAATAATAATTGTAATTTGTTCTATGAAATCAAATTGTTGTCAAATAGTAGATAATTAATTAAAAAACGTTTTAAATATTAATTTCGGTACATATTGCTATATTTAAAAATCATCTTATTTCCAGGGTGTCAGTAAAGAGCCGACTACAAGGATCTCTAATAGTGGTCACTCTATCGTTCCTAGTCACCACATCACTAGTAATGGTGGATACGGATGAGTGGCAGAACACATTCTTCATTATAACCATGGTCAGCGTTGTTATTATGACTGGTAAGTATATTAGAACTATCTGACCTGACGAATATCTTACCGCTTTTTTTTTTTTTTTTCTTTAATATATCCCTACTAATATTATAAATGTGAATGTTAGTTTACTAGAAAACAATTTAACCGACCATCATGAAACTTTGTACACATATTCTTCGAAGTATTAGAAGTAACATAGTTTACTCTTTATTTAAAAAAAAAATCGATGCGAGCGAAGTCGCGGGTAAAAGCTAATAGTTAATTATATATATCGAAATTAAATATAGTCTATATCCTAAGTTAAACAAAGCTACATATCTGTGCAAAATTTTGTTCAACCGGTCCAGTAATTACAGAGATTACATGGACAAACATCGTGAAACAAGATTTATATATATATATATATATATATATATATATAATGTATGTAGTAATGTCTATGGGCGATGAATGTAAGCTTCTGTGATGGGTGTATGGTTGGAAATTTTTGTTTGGTACTCTTGGATGGAAAAATTACTAACCGACGACGGTCGATCGGAGACGCGGGTTCGAACCCCGCTGGAGCGGTCAATTTTTGATATGATATTCAAAAATGTTTAAAATTACTAAAGCTTGTATTTAGCATTTTTTGTAAACAATAATATTATATGAAGTTTTTTGTTTGTAATCGATAGACTCACAGTGGATACCATGAGATTTAAATAATTACCTAAAAATATGCTTAATATTTACTATAGATATACAAAAATTATAAAAAGTATATGAACGAACTGTGGCTGTATGTTCATTATCGTTTTTTTTTTTTGTCGGTAACAGTTTCGTATTGGTAACAAATTAAGTTGTCAATACTTATGTGTTGTTTATTACCTTTTTGTTAACTATACAGTTTTAAAACTGGTACTCGTAGTCATTAATAATTCGCTTATATAAAAAGGTAAACTTTTAAAGAATCAAAACTATTGTCGGGATTTTTGCCATTGTGGTAAAGTCAGCATTTTTATTAAATAAAAAATAAGTAGGTAAGACCTCTGGTTTTTTGACTAGTGAAGTGGTTACAGTATCTGCGATAGTTAGCAAATGTTTGCCGTGGTCTGGGCGTTTGTTTTCTTGTTGAATGTGACATGATGCATCTTAACGTGTTGGCTCAGTGGTCACGGCAACTTGCCGACGCGCTTACGGTCACTGCATTGGTTCGATCTTTACGTTTGTCGTAGTCTGAATTTTTGCATTTGTGTATTGTGCTGGTTTCTGGACTTGATTTGGATCTTACTAGGGACCACTTGATTTGATGCAATATTTTTACCGTTAAAACTGACGAATCAACTCGTCACTGTGTTCCAAGTAAACAAAGTTATTTCTGTATAAGATCTTGATAAGTATCGGATGACACTTAGTAATTATATATAAATACATTTTTGAGTTCGACGACCAACCTATATAGATAATGAAATATCCTGTCCCTTAACTTTATTTTTTGTTCTTTTCATATAATATATCTTTTATTAAGGAATTTATTTTGGGTCACACTAAAATTGGTGCTTAAAATTTTATCTGGTTTTATTTAATACTACCATACGGCTGCGTTGCTTATTGTATCAATAATGTATTTTACGTACAGAGCAAAACCTGTCAAAACTAAAAAATAAAAATATAGAACGTATGTATGAAAAAATTTCATAAATGGAGCTCTAGCGCAGTATTCATTTTCCGTGAATTAAAAAATTGAAAATTAATTTAAAAGCCTGCCCAGCGTGGTGTCTATGGGCAAAACACATGCGTTTATTTTTGGCGTAAACTTGTGGAGGCCTATGTCCAGCAGTGGACTGTATAATGATGTAATGATGATGATGATTTAAAAGTGTGTATAATTGTACTTAGAGTTTATTAGTCATACAATTGAACTTTACTACCTCGATACAGTTATCACAGCATGTCATTGCAAATTCTTGTATTTGATAAAAGTAACGGAAGAAGTTTTCATAATTTCAATTTCTGTATGAATACTAGCTGACCCCGCAAACGTTTTGCCATAATTGTGTTATAAGCCCTCTAAATCCCCCGCCCCCCTCCTTTTATAACTTAGGAGTATGGAAAATAGATGTTGGCCGATTCTCAGACCTACCCGATATGTACACAAAATTTCATAAAAATCGGACCAGTTGTTTCGGAGGAGTATTGTAACTTAACTAAGAATTTTATATACCTACTAGCTGACCCCGCAAACGTTTCTTTGCCATATATGTTATTAACCCGCTTAATCTCCCCCCCCCTTATAGCTTAGGGGTATGAAAAATAGATGTTGGCCGATTCTCAGACCTACCCGATATGTACACAAAATTTCATAAAAATCGGTCCAGCCGTTTCGGAGGAGTATTGTAACTAACATTGTGTGAATCGCTAAGTGGCAAAAAACTCGAAAAAATAAGGCGGAGACAATAAAGTTATGATATTAAATTTTTTAATTTTTTGTACTTTTTAAGTTCATTTTTTTTAATTAATACTTTATTGCTCATTTAGAATAATGTGAAACAAAATAAAGACGGGTCTTATTACTAATAGTGATCTCTTACAAACAACCCCTATCAATAGAGAATTATTAATAACACAACATACATATTATTTTCTGTATTCGTAAATAAAGCAAATTAAATTCAAATAGGTACATGTGCTAAATATATGATGACGTCGTCATCATTATATAGGAACAGGTGTAACGAACATGACGTCATCAATGAACACGCCATCTAATAATAATTATTGTTATTAATAATATTAGTTGTCGAAATTTGACCATAGTAAATTTGAATTTTATATTTTAACTTATATTTTAACATTTGACAAAAGAGTAGGAATAAGTATTACTCCGCCGTCCTCGCAATTTTCATAAAAAGGGGTACAAAGTTTTTGTTTCACGTAATATAGATAAGAAACGTTAGGAAGATAAAGCTACAGTGCGCAGACCATATAAGGCTTACAAACGGTCGAATCAATGTAAATTTAATAAAAATTTTAATTAAATAATAATTTTAAAAGCACTCTATAATAAAATTCGGAAGATAGAACTCGACGACTGCTCTGGTGTATCTGGTGTGTCTGGTGGTCTCTTGTACCGTGTCGGTGGCGCCGCACCGACGGTCGAGGGTTCGATTCCCGCTCGGAGTGGATATTTGTGTTTATACAAATATTTATTTTCGGTCTGGTTGTTAGTCCTTGTGGGTTTCCCCATCGTGCCTCGGAGAGCACGTTAAGCCGTCGGTCCCCTTTGTTATCATATCCACCTGATAGCGATCGTTACTCATAGTAGGGAATATATCCGCAAACCTGCAGTGGAGAAGCGTGGTGTATTAAGCTCTGATCCTTCTCCTACATGGGGAAAGAGGCCTATGCCCAGCAGTGGGATATTATAGACTGTAGCGAAGATAGGACTACTTTTGCCCGGTTAGTTGGTCTTTAATCTCAGCCGCCTCTATCTGTCTGTCTGTGTGTGATTAACTCGAAAATACGGAACGAATTTTCATGCGATATTTACCAGTAGACAATGATTCCTAAAGAAGATTGTGTTGTATTATTTGTGTTCAGCTTTTGTGTATAAAATGATTGACATGTGATATTTGTTAAATAAGTGTGTAAGCCGGTCATACATAAACGCTTCACACTCAACGGCCCCCAGTAGGATTATCTCCTGTGACCCCCGAGTCCGGAAACACTCAATACATAAGCACAAACGCCCAGACCACGGCAAACATTTTCATGGCCAATATAAATGTTTGCCATGTGCGGGGATCGAACCCGCAAACACCAGCACGACAGCCACAAATCAGTGCTGTGATCGTTGGGCCAATGCGTCGTCAATACTGAACGTGATACCGAAGATAAGTGTATTAAGATTTTTTTAAGGTTATACCAATACCTAGGACCGGTTTATCCGCTTTTAACTGAGGTGTGTATATATTAGTAGTGTATAGGTTTATTTACCTCAACCGGTCTTTGGATAGTTACAATTTTGTATTTTCCTTGTCCCCGTTTATTCGCTTTATTTCCTTTAAGAGGAAAGGGTACCGAAGAGACTTTTCAAAAATAGGTATTTGAATAAAATGTTTCTGTCGCGCTGCATGCCGCTACCGCGCCCCGCGCCATCGCCGCTCCGTTTTTTCTATGTGTGACTGTCGTGTTGTTAGTGTGCGTGCGCCGGCTATTCAGCTATTAATTGTTGACGATATTTGAGTATTCGCATCTTTCGTTTCTGATTGACTACGAGTACATATAGCGCATAGTGCTATTTTTCTGAATTTGGCTTGTTTTATTGAATTTGTTCTGCATCGTATTGCTGTGACTCGGCTTTACTATTATTGGATTTCGTAAACTACTTATTATTATGTTTTATTATTTTGTCTTGGATACTCTTTGTGACTTGATACATGTCTATATTTTTGTGGGTATTTATCGAAATACTTAGGTACTTTATTTATAAATTAGGTATGTAATTACATGGTTGAGGAGTGTGTAAGAATGGGTAATGAGATACATACATAATTATAGTGTATACATGTAGTACATAGTAAAAGTGTAAGTATAGTATATTTATGTAATGTAGTACATACATAGTATAAAACGTTTGTCTTAGTACCTATATAATTTGTAATGTCTCATGTTTGTCGCTGTTATTAATACATAGGTATAGGTTATATGTATTAATTAACATATAATTGCGGCGATATAATGGTTAAAAATAATATTATAATTAAAGAAAAAAAACAAGAAAAGCCGCCTGCGTGAAGGACAACTATTAGAAAGTCAACTGAAAAGGCTGGAACAAGATAAAAATTCAATAATTACACAAAGATAGCTACATAAATCACAACAATTTCACACATTATGTACTGTACACTTACAAAAATCATGAAGGCGGCTTTTTCAATTATTATTTTACTTATGTTTTTTTAGTTAGGCATATTACGTAATCGATTTAATTTTTTTAAAGAGTGGTTGATTAACATGACATAACATAACAATACACTTTATTGAACACCAACAGAAAATAATAATACGTATAAAGTAAAAATAAAAATAAAATAAAGTATCAGATTAATTTTTAACCGACTTCCAAAAAAGGAGGAGGTTCTTAATTCGACTGTATTTTTCTTTTTTTTTGTATATATGTTACTTCAGATCTTTTGACTGGGTGGACCGAGTTCGACTTGTACGCAAAGGAAAAAAAGCCGACTTCAATTTCATCGACATGTAATACAACAAAGTTAGACGAAAATATAGTCAAGTAAATACGCGTTATTAAAGATTACTCAAAAAGTTGTTATCAGATCTCGGTGAAATTTAAATATGACTACACGATAAACATCAGCTTTCGATTAAATTAAAAATCATCAAAATCAGTACACCCAGTAAAAAGTTATGCGGTATAATACAACGTAGGTCGACGAAAATAGTCAAGTAAAAACGTATTATTTATATAACTCGAAAAGTTGTTGTTAGATCTCAAATAAACTTATGTGAGACCAAATGACACACACCACCTTTCGATTAAAAAAAATTGTTGAAATCGGTCGACTCAGTCAAAAGTCCTGAAGTAACATACATAAAAAATACAGTTAAATTGAGAGCTTCCTCCTTTTTTGGAATTTTACACGTCTATAGAATTCCTAAGTCGACAAGCTTGAACAGTGAAAGATTTAGTATAAAAGAAAGAGGAGTGAGAGGGAAACTCAAGAAATAAGCTTTCCTCAGAACGAAGACTGCGTTCATTGGAATCACTAAGAAATTTAAATCGTCGTTTTAGATGAGCAGGTACAACAGGGTTAAAAAGAATAGAGTAGAGTAAGTTGAGAATATACGTATTACCACAGTAGGGAATTGGGTGCCACTCAGGGCGTAACTACTGCCGTATCAGCCGTATCCATAATACGGGGCCCCCTATTTACAGGGTATTACAGGTAAGGTGTGTAAGCCAAAATTAGTAAAATGTTATCCACAATGTCACTTAATCTTGTGCTTCCTGGAAAAAAGAATAAAAAAATGACATACATACCTATGTAGTTTTCACTTCAGAAATGACTGAAGTCTGAAAAGCAATCCCCTTTATCCGAGTCAAGCGTGCGTGGGCCCAATTGTTGATAGCATTCTGTATCGTTTATTTCGGGATTCAGTTAATCATTATGAACAATGAATTAATCTTTTTTTATATAAGAATGGGGCACACAAGCAGACGAAGCCATCTGATTTATAACGGCTACCGTCACCCATGGCCTTTAGAGAAAAGATGTAGACACTAGACGCTTGAAAACCCCCAAATTCTAGCAAGGTCATTCCACACTTTGAATGTACGCGGAAAGAATGCGCACGAAGCTCGCACATTGGTTGCAAACCACTGATGGATACAATTAGCCAAAGAATGCAGAACACGACAAACGACACTGCTCATAGTGCACATTACGCATCGCGTGCTCGCACCGTGGAATGCTCGATGGTGCTTTTCCCTCATCGTCAAGAGTTGAATTCGACGCAAAAAGGGTGCAAAGAATTTTCGCTTACTTTTTCGCATAATGTGCCAGAGAGCCTTCAGGTTCGCGCAATGATGGAAGTGTAGACTAAAAAACGTTACCTTCGACAGCTTTTGTAAGAAACAAAAGGCACGGGTTCCATTTGGAAAGCCTAATAGTCTCTCGCCAATTCTGCTGTGTTTGAACTTTGCCCTAGCGATTTACTACCTGTAAGACCTGGAGGCAGCGTTGAATCTCTTCTTCAGGTTATGCGCCTGTGAATCCCCCATATAGATGCAGAAGATTCATAGGAATTCACTAATAGTATTGGCCTCACAGGCTGAAGCGAACGATCCCCCGCATCTATTGCTGCAGGTCAAGGCTAATAACTCTCCAGCTTGGAACTACAAGCTCTTTAAATTAGCTTAAAATCCGAAATTCAAAACATTCATTCCATTAAAGAACTCATGGAAATATTACTGAGAAAAATCAATAGCCTTGCATCCAGTTTTCCGGAGGTATTAACTTGATGTTTTTCAAAACTAAAACTGATAAAAAATTACCTAAGGATTTCGATGGAACAGGAACAGCTACAGCAGACTACACTCACTATTGTCTATTCTAGGAGGAAGTTATGACTTATAATCCATAAATATTTATTTTAATTTAATGGAAGCATTTTTTTTGTGAGAAATCTTTACCCATCATTTGCCTGCCCCCCCCACTAATTTGGATACAGGGCTCCAAGGTTCCCGGGGTTCCAAGGAATGCTACGCCAGTGGTGCCACTTCAGTTTTTTACGCAATTCAGAAATATGATTCTATTTGCGAAGTCCAAATACGAATCGCATAGGTACATAGATTCGACCAAATTTAATAATCTGCTCCTCAGTAATGTCAAGAAAACAACTAAGCAATTTTGTACCGATGAAAAAAAAACAGAGGAGGTTCTAAAGTCGCTACGTACCTATATTTATTTATGTTTGACCATGCATAACTTTTTACAGAGTATTCCGAAATTGATAAAAAATATATTGGAAAGAGTAAACCCCGAAGTGGTTTTTCGCCTAGGAGGCGAGGAAGAAGCGCGGCTCGCAGCTTGCTTGGCATAGGCATAGGAAAGAGCAGAGTCCTAATTTTTTAAACTTTCTTATTGTATTTTTTATTAGTATTATGGTAATAATAATCATAATATACTTTTTTGAAATCCTTGTATTGAGCCCTCTAATTTGATACCAAAAACAAACAACACAGTTATTTACCATAATAATCATTGTAATTTGTTAGCGAAACCCTTTGTTAGCCCAGGTTTGCACAGTGTTACAATAAAAACCGCATATACAAATACGGTTCTATTGTAGTTATGAAAAGAGAAATTATTTAATTTTGTTAATACGAATTTTAGAAAATATCGACTAAAAATGACATCACTAGTGTATCGATATAATTATCGACTATGAGGCATCACTTCGCTGGCGTATATACGTATTGCTTTGGCCCTTCCCTCCCCCAGACCTATCCCCCAAAAAGCAAGAAAGGGACAATTGCAGCTCAGACCGTTTTAGGTAGATAATTTTTGACTAAAACAGTGTTTCGTAGTCGACTGTTTTCTCCTCAAAACATGGCAATTTTTTTTTTTTAATTTTTTTTTGAAAATAAAAGAAGACTTCGGCTATGCCCCTATGTTCTCATTTTTTTGAAAATATGCATATATATTTTTTAATGAGTGTCTGAAAATGTACAAAAAATTATGCAATATTTCGAGTTTTTGAAGTCTCCTAATTCCTATGATAATAAGAATATGAAAAAAATCAAAACATAGGGGCATGGTCATGGTAGCAAAGAGTTCTATGTCACAAAAATATTTGATCTAGTGTCATTATCCAGGGAGAAAACAGTCGACTACGTTTGTATGGAGAAAGAGCCGGTACCCTTTCCTCTTAATATAATATTTTTTTATAAAACATTTAATATAAGCATATTGAACTGAAGGCGCGTTGAAATGAAGAAATTACCGCCTCGCACTCAACAGCCCCAACTAGTATTTACTCCTGTGTCAAAAGTCCGGAAACACAATACACAACACAAACGATCAGAGCACGGGAAACTTCTCTATAGGACCTATACAAATACCATGTGTGGGATTGAACCCACTTCATTACTGTAATTGCAAACAAGTATACCTGATATGTGTTTAGGAAATGATCTATTCGTCGTTCGATCGTTTTATATCGATTCAGCCAGTAACTTCTCTATGTAGGAGTAGGAATATTGTAATCCACAACGGTTTGGCGGATTTTCGTTTTATATAGGTACATAAGTAGTATCTACATACATTTATAACCATATACATTTTGCTTACAATTCAGATAATAATCGTAAATTATGCCTATGTTTCATTTAATCTGACCCTAAATGCAAATGCATCGGGTCCGATGTAGGTCACGCGATTAAATCTAGCCTAGTGCTTTGATTTTCCTATTTTCTATGCAGAGGTTACGTAAGCGTAATGATGATTAGAAGCGTATAAAGCAAATAGTGGAAACGTTAAGTAAATAAACGTCTTATAAACGTCATACAACAGAACCCAGTATACCTATATGAATTATGAATCATACAAAACATACATACAAAAACTCTCGATGAATTAATTGATGATTGTTTGATCACATCCATCTTTTATTAACATACACACGGTCCTCTGTTCCTATGTTATGCAACTTAATGCTTGTGTTATAGGTAACAGCCGACTGATATAGCTAAATGCTTTTTTTTGTTAAATATACACAGCAATATTACATGCGTTTATAAATAGATAAATACAAATATTACACCGAGACTCAGGCGGAAACAACCTGCGCCACCAACAACCAAACTTTGACTGTAGATATTTCAAATATATCGTTCAAATTTTATTTTAGACGTTGAGAGTGAAAAATCTCTTTCACAATTATTCGTTTCTCATGTACCTACAGTTATCAGCGGATTTATATTATATGTGAAGATAATATATTTAAACAGATGTTAATCATAGCGAAACAGAACATTGTATAAGTGAATACTTTATTATATGGGCTTTTGCAATGCGGATTTGTTACTAATAATATCGTCGAAACGAAGCCTTTGTATACATAAATTTGTATTAACAAAACAATGTGTATCACATTTAACCAGTAATGTTCTACACGATTTAAATTAAAATTATATATGTAATTATTTCATTTTAAATGTTTCACAATAGTTGTATACATATAATTATGTGAAATATTTAAAACTATTTTATTTTATGACCATATTATATGTAGGTATAAAAATTACATAAATAATTATATTAAAGTTTATTAATATAAATTTAAATTACGTGCATTTAATTCACTGCTAGCTACTTATTACTAGACGTAATAAAGATTGAGATTATTATTTAAATTACTTAAAAATTAAATGATAATTCTTATGTTATGAATAAGTGGAGGTATACTGGTCTAGGTAAGCTATTTTGTTGTTTTCTATTTTCCATAATTGTCCAATTTTCAGTGAGACTTATTAAACCATATAACTTTAGTAGAGCAAGAGATAATAATCTTTACAAAGCTGCGCCTTATGTTTTTACTCACATATGACGTACGTTTCGATCTCTTGGTAATGTCGGGGTAAACAGTAGTCGACGTGGTGTTCTGAATCTCCAGCTATCCATCTACCGAGTTTTATTGCAATCGATTCATTAGTTTTTGCTTGAGCTTGCTTGCTATAAATTATATATCTTTTTATAGATAATTGCTTGCTCTACCGGCATACACAACAATTTTTATTTATTATTGCTATTGTTTTTGTAAATTAATCAATTATTTCATTTCAATTATATATATGACGGCTATAATTTTGAAACAAAGTCAACAAGATTGACGAAATTTTTTTTTATTTATTTAGTGCGAATTATTCGCACGGATCATCATTGGCCTCAATCCGTCTGTTGCAGACGATTTAAACAGTGTCAGCTTGAGTTAATTACACAGCTCTTTTCGTGACTAAATAAGCCGATACGTGAGCGACAACCTTTGCCACACGCCCTGCAGGTAAACCGGGTGGTGTCAGCGACGGAAGAAGCTTGTTGTTGTCGCGTTCTTCTTGCCGCTAAAGTCTCAAACCAAGCTTGATCGTGTATCTTGCGTCCGTCCACAACAACTTTACGCCATCCGTCACGACTCTCGGCAACTGCTTCCCAGTTTTGGTGGTCGATACCAAAGGCGTGCATATCTCGTTTAGCGCAATCCTTAAACCGTAGCATGGGCCTCCCCAAGTTACGTTTTGCGTTTGCTACAGCACCAAGCAAGATCCGCCGAGGCAGGCGCGAGGGCTCCATTCGATGCACATGCCCTAGCCAACGCAACCGCTTCTGCTTGAGTAACGCTGTGAAGCTAGGCAGCTGTGCAATATTAAGAACCCGCTCGTTGGTAACTCTGTCCTCCCAGGATATGCCCAAGATGTTACGAAGACAGCGCATATGGAAGGCGTTTAGTCGACGTTCTTGTTTCGCGTACGTCGTCCAGGTTTCAGCTCCGTAAGAGAGAATACTCAAGATGCATGCCTGATAGACGATCATCTTGGTACGCGTGGTAAGATGTTTGTTTTTCCATACTCTCGTATTAAGCTGCCCGAAGGTGGTCGCCGCTTTGCCGATACGAATATCGATCTCCGCATCAAGCGAGAGATTGTTCGACACGGTAGACCCTAGATACGTAAACTTGTTTACGACAGCCAGGGGCACGCCATCCAACGTAATTTTCGGTATTTTCGTGCTTCCCTGCACCATCACAACGGTTTTTTTGGCATTTATCGTCATTGAGAACAGTGCACACGCCCGGGCGAACCTGTCCAATATGGTCTGAAGCTCGAGAGCGGAGTCAGCGACAAAAGCTGCGTCATCGGCAAATAAGAGGCTGTCTACAAAAATGTCCTCGCGATTACGCTTGGATTTGAGAAGTTTTGTGATGTTATAGAGCTTCCCATCCGTCCTCGTATAAAAATGGATACCCTGTTGGTCATTGCCGAACGCTTCTCTTAAGAGTAATGAAAAGAATATACCAAACAGGGTAGGGGCCAATACGCAGCCCTGTCGCACACCTCTACGCATCTCGAACGGACCGGATGTGTTTCCGTTGAATATGACAGAACCTTTCATATCTTTATGGAAGCATTTCGTCAGGCTCAGAAGTTTTGATGGACACCCAATGCTTTCAAGTCCGTTATATAGTCCATCTCTGCTAACCGTATCGAAAGCCTTATTCAGGTCAACGAACGCCACAAACAGAGGTATGTTCTGCTCCCTACTCTTCTCCTGTAGTTGTCGGAGCGTAAACACCATATCGATTGCGGAACGCTGTGCACGAAACCCGCACTGTGATTCCGGATACACACGATTAGCTAGTTTCTGGATTCGCCCAAGAACCACTCGTCCAAAAAGCTTGCCTACTATGCTTAGTAAGGATATCCCACGGTAGCAGTTACAATCGCCGCGGTCGCCTTTACCCTTATATAAAGTTATGATGTTAGCGTCGCGCATATCTTGCGGTATGTATCCTTTTTCCCAGCATTTCCACAATAGATTGTGCAGAACAGGTAATATACACTTGAGTCTGATTATTTCGGCGTGGGTGCCATCGCTGCCGGGGCTTTTGCCGCATTTTAGCTGCTTGACAGCTTTGAGCAATTCCTCTACAGTAGGCGGATCGTCTAGCTCCTCCCAGGTGGCCAGTTTCGGCATGTTATGCACAGCCTCCCGCTGTCGCACGGATAATGCTAGTTTATAATATTAGGAGAACGTTAGAGTGTAGCAGTATAAGCACGGGTCAGGTGCCCCTGGGGAAATTTATGTCAAAATTTTGATAACGAAATCACCGTCTTAAGAGGAACATTTCCCTAAGTTACCACACCTCTGAACGCGCTAGGTTTTCAAAAAAAAAATTTTTTTTCAAATTTTGAAAAAAAATTCTTATACTGCTACACTCTTTATTAAAAAACAACACTTTTTTTTTAATTTATCGACTGTTTCTTTGATGGTACTGTATGATTCTGCTGGAATCCCCACACTCTGTTTCACATATTTTTTTATATTTTTAGACTATAGTCCAAACCATTTAAATTTCCGCAGTTTCTTAAAATGTATTTTACGTAATAAATAAATAAATAATGACAGTTTTAGTAAACTGCGCAACTAAGAGCGATTAAGTTATTATTATATATAATAACTATTATATTAGCAATACGTGTAAGTATGTTTTAGACAAACACGTGTAAAAAAGTTTGACTTAATATTTTTAAAAGTATTACGTAGGTACATTTTACTAATAGTATAAATATAATACATATGTACGTTACCTCCTGGATGGATTGATTTAGATGATTTTTTTAATCGAAAGGTGTTGTGTGTCATGTGGTCCCATTTATTTTAATTGAGATCCGACAAGTATTTCTCGAGTTATATCTAATAATGCGTATTTACTTGTCTATTTTTTTGTCTACTTACCTCGGTTTACTTGTCGATATAATTGAAGTCGGTTTTTTTTATTTGCGAGCAAAATACTATTATGTTTTTTCATATTAACTAACTCCTATTCATTCAAACCATTACAACTATACGGAAACAGAGTAATTACCATGTATCATTATGCGTCTTAGAAGAAAAATTAGTTTAATTTGTGTTACTAATGCATTTATGCGATTATAGAAACTTTATTCTCATAAAGAATTACAACAAATTAAATTACATGAGAAATTCAACTATATAAACAATTTGTAGTTTATAACATAGTATTACTGTGAGTCCAACACAAAAGAAAAAAAGAAAACTAAAGTGGGTAGAAATTCAACAATCAGTTTACACAGCGATCGAATGCGTGGAATATACATAGATCACACACAGACCAGAAGTGGCATGGCATTTCAGGGCACTTAAGTTATTTGTTATTTTATATATTATTATAAATATTTTATATTTATAATATTTTTATTTTATTCAGCAATTGTTTATTATATAATGTTTAATTTCTTTTTTTATAATGTTTTAATTTATAATTAAATATATCAATAAAGTTACCATTTTTGCGTTCTTAACGATATCCGTGTCTCTAGAAGAGATTTGTTATTCATGGACCTGTTTCACCGGTTTGATATTTTACTATTTTTACCGTCGAATTCAACTATATTTATAATATATTACCACAGCCTATGAAACATATCTTACTATTCGTAAATATGTCTGCAAGTTGTAAAAAAAACGTGTACGTCTGGTGACGCCTGACGGGCTAGCGCTGTGGGATAGAATGAGAGAGGAGGAGCCTGTCTCTTTTTTTACGCTGGGAAAATCTCCAGCACGGAGGCACCAGAGAGGTTATGTCAGACTTTTACTCACCAAAAACCACCACGTATGAGCAGTCATCCGCTTGGTCAGGAGAAGCCTGCCTACCGCTGCTGTATGTGTGAGAAAGAGGCGAAGAGGCACACTGGCGCCGTAAAGCGTTACGTAACGAAGCGATTTACCCTCCAATAAGTAATTATTACTTTAAAAAAAAACTGTATCTGTGAAACCGTCCGCCGCTTATTCTTTCCCAGTTTATTATTAATTTCTAGTATTGAATGAATGTTTTTGTTTCAGCCGCAAGTGCAGTGTTCATCGGTGGATTGGTGGGTATTGCGAGTAGATTTTCCAAAGAATACATGGCTGCGTTCGTCAGCGGACAATCTCTTGGGGGTATCATAGCTGCCATTGCTCAGATAATTTCTCTCGCCTTCAAAATATCACCCCTTCACAGCGCACTCATATACTTCTGTATAGCCGATTTTATGGTCATAGCGTCCTTGATATCGTACGTCCTTTTGTACAAAATAGATTTCTTTACATACCATATCCTGAGGGGTTCGGGCGGTATGGGCACAAATCGACATAGGGAAGTGTCGATTTTGCTTATCTTGAAGAGGATTTGGGTGTACGCGTTTAGTATTTTCGCCGTTTTCGGAATATCGATGGCTGTGTATCCCGCTGTTACCGTTTTAGTTGAATCTCACCCCGTTACATCTGGGACCGATTGGAACAGTGAGTGTACTTTGAATTTGTTATGTGTAATTGCCTTAAAATAATAGTTTCCAAGTAGTTTTGAATATACATATAAACTTAATTATTTTTTTTTTGTTACGATTAATCTGCTTATTTTTAACATACTATAAAATTTATCCAAACTGAGTAACTTCCAATTTCTCTTTCTCTTTTGTCTTCTATCTCTCTCTTTCTTTCTCATTTTTTTATTGTAAAATATAAAAAATCGTCAATTTATCAAAAAAAAAATCATATTTATAGTATTTTTAATGTATATTTCTATATTTCAGATATATTCTTTGTTCCGGTGGTCAACTATCTGATATTCAATTGTGGCGATTATTCCGGGCGTTTGGTGGCAGGATTTTTGTTACGGGTAAGCCCTTAATATATTTAAATGAAATAATTAATTTCCATAAAAAGCATATATAATTAAAAAACATTTTTAGTAATCAACTGTTTCCCACCGATTTTTAATTTTATATCAAAATACATTTAAGAGCCATTTCACAATTTTACGCTCTGCAAGTTTAGGTAAATTTGGTCGCATCGCGCGAGTCGTACGAGCCGCGCGATCTTTGTGCTAGTACGTATAGTGTGACAACCAAAAGACCATCGTGATCATTTTCTGATGTATAATAAAAATTATAACTATGGTATAAAATGTTTTTTACATAATTAATTTTTTAAAAATTTCAAGTATGTTATATAACAACAGTCAATAAATTTAAAATAAAATTAAAAAAAATCAATTTTATGAAACAATTTTTTTAAATTGATTTAGTTTTTTCAGTTTACGAATGAATCTAATATTTACGATATGAATAAAAAAGCATTTAATGACATCGACACCGACAAACATATTAATTAACAAATAACAAGACAAACAGATTGAAATGCCTATTTGTATTGATAGTGTGAGAAAAGAAAATTAAATTATACATTTGTTTACAGAAATTATCATTATACTATTTTACAGTCATTTTCGTAATATGTTTATTTTATTTATATTTTATTATGAAAGTATCAAATGCGTTTTATCCGCTATAACAACAGGCGCTTGGCGCGTGTGAGCGAAAGAGACGGCTGCGCAGAATTTGGCGTGGACCTTACCTCTAAGAGCGCTAGCGCTCGACTGATTTACCGGGCTTGATGCGTGGCAATATATACTATCTTTTTATTATTTAATATAAAATGTATTAAAAATAATTACATCTTTTAATTATTTTTTTTGTATTCCTTAATGATGTAAGTTTACTTTGATGAAGATAGTTCGTTAAAATTTCTTAGTTTTCTAAGAGAAATATCGCTTTTAAAATTGTACTTATTTGGAAAATATTCGTAACTTTAAATTTTTTTTATCGTTTAATAGAGATACAAATGGAATAAAAATCTATGATAGTGGACAACAAAATTATATTCCACATATTATGATATTTTTTTAAAATGGTTTCAACGTAGAGGTTATTGAAAAGTAGGACTTCAAAGTATACATTGCGACCGTTTACCCAGGGAGGAGGCTGATGAAAAGGTTAATAATTTTATACACATAATATAAATCAAAATTCTGATCTGACTATGGACTACAACAAAGGTTGCTCTATTATATTTCAAGAATATAAATTACATTATTGCATCCAACACTGAGATTAACGACGTCAAAATATTACAATTTCGCGGATTGTTACCGATTTTTGTGAAATGGCTCTTAAGACTAACTTAAATTTAACAAAAACATAGTTTATACCATTTAGGTATAAAGGGCATTATCATGTTTTACATTACATTATTATTTACATATTATCATAGGTGTAAAATAAAAATATAATCGTTAAGTTTCAGAAATTTTAATTTCGGCGCAACTTTTATATATTTTAAGTCCTTTCTATATAATATTATAAATAAAACCCTTCTGCTCAATTGGTCCAAGCATTTTCGAATTTTGCGCTTAACAACACTTGTGGTGATTTATTTCTACCCATTTTTTATGGGTTATTTGTTACCTGAAATAAAGAGTTATTTATTTATTTATATTTATTTAATAGATAAATTATTTTTCCTTTGTCTTTATTAATAAACTCAATTTATACACTTTTTAGCCGGATAACCAATGGATAATAGCCGGGGCAAGTTTATTGAGGATCATCGGAATCCCCATGCTAATGCTATGCAACGCTCAACCCAGGAAGCACTTACCGGTTATATTTCTATGGGACTACGAGTATATCTTGATCATGATAGTATTCGCCTTCACCAACGGTTACCTCACCAATATAATCATGATTAATTCTACGAGGTGAGTTTATCTATTACTGATTGTAGCCCATAACATTGTCCTCAAACAAAAAAATCATATAATCCCATATATGGTTATATAATATTTACGCGAATTGCACTTAATAGTGAAACAAGTTTTTTTGGATTTCCTACCGTGACCATGGTTGCTGTAAAGTATCGTACGAGTAAACTTCAGGCATTTAAAAAACTTAATAAACCGCGATATAATCCGAAAAAGTTGTTTCAATATCCCATATGTTAAGCTATTAAAATTGCTTTAATGCTAATAATGCTTCCATTATTTATTTCTTAAGACAAATTATACACAAAAGACCTTAAGTCAATATATTTCCTGTAAGTAAATTTATACTAATATTATAAAGCTGAAGAGTATGTTTGTTTACTTTACGCTAATTTCCCCACCGTGCCTCGGAGAGCACGTTAAGCCGTCCGTCTCGGTTATTATCATATACATCTCATAGCGGTCCATACTCATATAGTATAGAACATATCCGCCATCTCGCAATGGAGCAGCGTGGTGGATTATTTCGATCTCTCTCCTACATGGAGAAAGAGCCCAATGCCCAGCTGTAGAATGTCACAGGCTGAATCGTGATTTATTTCTTTACAGGGTGGTAGAAATGCATGAAAGAGAGAAAGCATCGAGTATAATCGCGACAATGCTTAGCGTCGGTTTGACAGTCGGAGCTGCTGTAGGCATGCTTCTAGTAAGATTACTGTGAATTAACATCTAAAGGTATTTTTTTTTTAATATCATAATTTTTAGAATTGTCAAACATGATATCGTATTATATAGAAATGTAAAAATTAGTCAGACGTATGGTGAAATTCAAAAAAGCGCGGAAAACACAAAAAAAATCTTATAGTATCAGTAAAACATCACTACGTAGGGATATCTAAGTTCGATACTTAAAAGTATTACTGTATACTTTTATGTTTGAAATAAAATAATAGTGACAAATTTTATTTGTAATAACGACTAAAGAACTTGTAAGAGATATTTTGCAATATTACTGGTACACTTAAATATAAATATCAAAGTAATATAGACAAAGTATCAAAATTGATCAAGCAAACTAACATGTCTCTCATTTACGTCAATGATATTATTTTAATGTTGTCATGTTGTTAGTCATAAATGTATATCAAATGAATACTTCTGTGCTCCAATGTACGCCAGTCTACTGTGAATATTTAAAAAAAAAACATGAAAAAGTATTTTTAATATTGGCAACTTCTGAAAAGTCAGTATATACAATAGTAATAAAGTATGCCTTTTCTTTAAAAATATAAATTGACGAGATTAAAAAAAAAATGTTATTTTAATGTGACAAAACTCTTGATTTGTAAATAAGTTTTATTAGACTTATTATTGTGCGTTGCAACAACTCATTATTGAATTAATTGTAAATAGAAAAAAATACATTGATATTATTGTATTTTATTTTATATATTTTTAAGAAATTATTTTCCTAAATGTTCAATCAGTATGTTTGCATATGACGTAATACTTTTTAATTTTTATTGAGTGACAATGTCGACGAAATCGAATTTATTATTAATTATTTTTTATAATCTTTTTTTTTTGATTTGACAACACGAAAATAAATAACGTTTAATATTTATAATAGTGGAGGATCCCAAGTAAGAACGACCTCCACTCATCTGCCTACCGTATGAAAATTATATTTTTCACACATATGCTTGATTTGATTGATGAAGGCAAATTTATTGCGAATATGTCTATATCTATATTTGTTTCGTAAGGGTTGCTTTGCAAATCCTTTCTTATGAAAGGTGCAAGACTGTATAGCCATGACCATATTTTTAATTGATATTAGAGAATGTTTAAAGCATTTTTTTTTTTTTTTTTGATAAAATATAATTTTCGTACAGAAATAAGATGGCTGAAGATCAACCTTCTTGAGATTTTAGACATGTGTGTATATTTACATGTGATCTTAAAACAATTAAAATTTACTGGATAGAATAATGTAAGAAAAATATGGTTAAATATATATATAACATTATATCTATATCATATAACATTATATATACATATATAACTTTGTCTAAAAGATATGTATATAAAAATTGTCTTGCCACATTATTTATTAAATATATATTTTTGCATATGATGTATATATACTACCTGTAATGATTTTTATGTTAAGTAAATATACCTTATTAAATGAATTAAATTTTAATGACGCTTACGGGTAAATAGCACAGCTTAGATAAATTTATTAGCGTAGGCTATATAAAGACTTATAGTACACGGCAATATTACTCATCAAGTTTTACAATATTGATCGACTAATTATGGCTTCATAGAGCTATGATACTAAATATTAACAGCCCTCTTTCTTCTTTCTTCTGTTTTTTCTTCTCTGTGTCTATTAAATAGTAGCAAAAGCAACTGCTTATATGTAAGAACTCGTTATTAAATATATAAAGAGTGTAACATTGTTTTTGAATTTGATATGATAAAAGTAAGAAAAATTAGAGATTGCTATTAAAAGTTTTATCAAAGTCAATTCGATAGTACATTGACACCGTTGAACGTTTTTTCACATATAAACAATAATTTTAATAATTGTAATGCTTTATTCATAAAAAATATTTACATACAATAATGAGTTCCCCGGTTCTTGTGATAGGCAAAGAAAATTTCCGACACATCCGTCTCTATACCTACTAAATTGTTTTCGATACTTAAACTACTCTTTACCTACAAATTACCTTTAAAACTTTACTGTATGATTTTTTCAATCTACTGCACTAAACATCCCTTTAATCATAAATATTGAGTGAGTAATTTTAATATTAGTTATAGTAATATCTTTGTATAAAATGCGGTAAACCGTTTCGTCTATGTTAGTAAGCGAATATGATTATTATATAAGTGAGATGCTCTTATTAAACTTTCTATTTTTAATGTAATGTGTCGACACATAGACGATGATCTTAAGCTATAACTTATTTTAAAAGTTTTTAAAGTTATCAAATGATAGCTTGTAAGTTAATATGAATATTGTGTAAGGTAAATATCTATTCTACCGTCCTTAGGTAAAAGGCAATAACCGTTTGTTACTGCTTTTTGTTAAACTTCGATGTCATTACAATTCTAAAATATGTCATTAAAAATTATAAACTATTCTACTAAACCTTTATTCATATTATAATGCTATTTATTTTATTTTTCTCAGATTTGGATATTTACTATATTGCCTTTTACCTAAGCAATAGTTAATTATTATTGATGATAGGATAGTAAGTTAGTTTGTTTTGTAATAATATTTCGGTTCTACACTACAGAGTGCAAATAAAACGAATTTGGCAAACAAAATTTAATTAAATTTAAGTTATTATCGGCACAAATGTTGAGCGCTGACCTTCAACTTTACTTCAACGTTGAATAATACATACATATTCTTACTTTGATATTTTATTATTTTTTATAATTTTTTTATTACTGATTTAAACTCTTTCTCTTTGCCATCCTTGTACGATGTGCAAAACGATCCTCACGCTCGCCGAGCGCTCAATATCATTGCCTATATTTGTATTTCTTTACCCTAATTTCTGTGCCCTATACGTATTACTTTTTTATTGCAAACAAAATTACAGTAAATATTTGTGAAAATTTTATACATCTCCAACTTTAATAGTGTTTTCATAAAAAAATTTTTTAAGTTTAGATTGATATGAAACGTAATCACTTTAGTAAATTAATTAGATTTAATCATTAAGAAAATTTGTAAATATAGTAAAAGGTCGAATGCCTCATGAAAGTCTCAATAAAAGTAACGCGTAGATTTTAAATAGTGTTTAGATTAAATTAATGTGTTGTTGGTGGAACTAGGACATTAAACTACATTTATAAATGATGTAAAGAAATATTTTTTTTAAAAACGAAAAAAAAAAATAAGAAAAAATAAAAGTAGAAATCCGCTTCTAATTAATTATTTTATATAGTAATGAGTAAAATCTATTTCGCTTTTGTAAAAAAATAGCTTATGTAAAAATTTTATTAATATTTATAATACATTTGATTTTCGAATTATAACCTTTATTTTATTTTTTTGGAGTACAAAATAAACCCGTAATCTCAAAAAATTTTTAGTGCCTATTATTTTTATTATTTTATTATATATGTACGTACATTTTGGTATGGTATATTTTAATGCGTAATTACATAATGCTTTTCTATTTATTTTTTTAAATTATATATACGATTTTTTATGCTAATAATTTAAGGCATTGTATCCATATTAATGTTTGTAATCTGTGCTACATTCCGTTAAAAATAGGATCACATGTAAATGTATATTACAATAATTATTATTAGCATTTTACTATGCGTTAATTTAAAAAAAAAAAAAAAAAAACATTTTAATGTCTTTATCGTTTATATGTCAACAATTAGAAAAAAACTCCAGTAGACATATAAAGGTTGATGTAGTTCGCAATACCCATTCCGTCTTAGAGTAGTATTAAATATTTTAAATGTATTTCATATAAGAGTACATAATACATAATGTGTAGTAGATCTCAAATTATTTTATAAGACAATTTTAATATTTGTGCTTACAACAATATAGAGATGATTTTATTTTTATTTGCTTTACAGATTTACATTTTTTTCAGAGTTTACTATTAAGAATACATTAATATCAAAATAAAAAATTTTCTAGACGTATTGTAAGCTCAAATCTTGGTGTAGCTTCATCAATAATGCTTATTATTTAAATATAATTAGTTTTTAAATCGTGATTCAGTGTTACCAGAAATAAAATTTAATATCAATTATTCTTATTTATATAGTTCATTCAGTTAATTATTATAATTACTTTATCGTAATTATTTTTAATACTTTGTTTGAAATGGAAAAAATGATCAACATTGTTTCAATTTTTTGTATAAACTTTTAATAGGTGCTTATATAGCTGTTAATGTCTATTTTTATTATATTATGTAAGCAAAAAAAAAAAAATGATTAGATTTTCCAAAAAAATAAATAAATCTAGTAATTTTGATAATCTAAACAATGTTCACTAATGTAATGACATATCCTATTATTTGTGTCAATAAAATGTTATATAATTATTATGTGTTTCGTTTTTTTACTTTTTAGTAACCCTAAAGTACCATCATTTTTCAGTCTATTTTCAAAAATTATTATAATAATAATAATAATAAATACTCTTTATTGTACACCACAAAGAAACATTACAAAAAAGTGATACATGAAAAGAAAGATGTACAAAGGCGGTCTTATCGCTAAGAGCGATTTCTTCCAGACAACCTTTGGGCATAGGACATAGCGAAGAAAAAGAGAAGCGGGAGGGAAGTGTACAAATAGTTGATAAAGAATTGGCGTATAGTTAACAAGCAGTATGATATTAACAGAAGTAAATATACATATACACATACATATACACACAATATACATACACATACATATATACAAATAAATATATACATATATACTACATAAACAAATACTACATTATATATTTTTGAAGCTGATAATGATATTTATGAGGTATTTAGTGACAAAAAATGCGCCTTTAGATATTTTTTAAAACAAGCAAGAGATTGAGCTTTTCTTATAGAGAAAGGAAGAGAGTTCCAAAGTTGTACAGCTTTAACAGAAAAGGAGTTTGAATAAAAGGAAGTAGTATGAGAAGGAGTTTTGAGTGTTAAGGTTGAAGATGACCTGAGGGAACGTTCATGAGTGTCACAGAGAAACTCAAAGCGATTTTTTAGATAAAGCGGTGTATCTGGATGGAAAAGTACACAATATAGTAAAGAAAGGATGTGAGTATTCCTGCGAAAGCGGATAGGGAGCCACTTGAGTTGATTGCGAAAATCGGAGACATGGTCATATTTGCGAAGACCAAATATGAACCGTATGCAGAGATTCTGGATGCGCTCAAGCTTATTTAACTGCTCCTCTTTAAGATCTAGGTAACAAATATCAGCATAGTCAAGAATCGGTAGTAGGAGTGACTGTGCTAACGCAATTTTGGTAGGGATAGGAAGAAAATATTGAAGCCGGCGGAGGGATCCGATAGCTGCGAATAATTAATTGTATATCTTGTTTTTTTGGAAGAGTCCTAATTGGTAAACAAACCGCTGTCAATCGTAATTCACGTTTTTTCCGCATTTATCACTCACTTTCACAACATATTAGCTTACGGACACTTGTAAAACTCCATTTACTATTTATTTCACTAAAAACAAATATCAATTTATCATTTTAAACACATAAAAACTACAAAATACGAATTCCGAGAGTACAGATAACTAATATTTTCGAATATGACATTTCAATATCTTTTTTTATAAGGCAAATAGGGATGTGGTCATAATATTTTTAGAAGTGAATGAGTATAAGTGAATGAACAGCATGAGCGATAAAATAGGCCATGTTCTTTAACTATATTTTAAAATTTCACGAATTATAACTTGTTAAATAATATTACAGTAAAGCGATTTGTTATTTATTTGTATTTTGTTATTAATTGTTTTTTTTTCTTCTTTTTTTTATGTTGAGCGCACAAAAAAAATGCTTACAAAATATTGCAAATGTCAATCATTTATGGTAAAGTGTTCATTGTAAAGGTTTTATTTTATAATATGAATATTTCTGAATATCAATTTCATCCTGAACATTATTAATGCTATCCCATATAATATTAAAGTATACCACATAGCAACGGCATAAACGTTTACTGTAGTTCACAGGAAAAATATTTGAGACTTTAGGATGAGACTTAAGATTACCCAATGAGAGCTTCGTGGAGTACAATGTTATTAGTCCTTTTTTTAGATGTTAGAGAGAGTGTGCCGCCGGCGCAAGGTTTTTTATTCATAGTCAATACAAATAATGTGACAATAATATTAATAGGGTCGACTTTTTTTAGACACAGGCGGCCCCTTTATTTTGTTGTAAATTTTATTTTTGGCTTTTTTTTTACCGACCATATCACATAAACGAAATATATAGGGGACTGTCCACTTTGTATGGGGGTTTCGGCCCCGAGTGGACAGTCACTGAGAATAATAATTATATATTAAGTTAGTAGTACTAACAAGTATGAATTAGAAAAATGATATAGTTTTGTATCCAGGTGTTTCATTTTTTGTTTTTTTGTGGATAATTACAAGAAGGTTTCTGAAATAAAAAATCATTGTTTTGTTATTTTTGTTTTACTAATCGGATTCGTACGTTAACAGAATGTTATCTAAAAACTAGGCAGGTAGATTTATAAAATCTTGAAACCTTTTTCAGCCCAAAAACCAAATAATTTCATGACATGGCCACAACAACCTACTGTCCGTCGACCAACCATGCAGTTGCAATAATATTTTTTTATGGCTTCTCTGCCTGACCTTTATTGTTTACATATAAAATAAATACAAAATATATTTTCCTACTTATGAATATGCCTACTGTGTATTTTACGTCGCAGTAGTGATGAATTCTCGGTTGACGGAAAACCTTATTTTGCTATATCACCATGAAAGCAACATCGAAGTCAAATGAATGTATGAAGCAAAAGTCTGTAGTTTAGGGTTGCCATAATAAATAATATTTTCAATAAACAAATAAATCGATTAAATCGATAATCGAATTTAATATAATTAATTGCTTGCTTTTTATTTAGTCAATAACAATGTTTCTAAAATAGTTTATTTTTCACCAAAGTTAAATGTTTTTTTACTAAATACACTTCTATAGACCTTTTTTAGACTTTTTTCTTATTAATTCGATTTAACAATACTTTTAATCGATTTTAACAAATAATTGATTTAAAAATATTTTAAAATCGATTGTTCGTTAATAATAATTGTTTGTTTAATACTGGCAACGTGTTGTAATCAAATCACCAACCGAAAATAAACTAGAAGTATATAATTAATGAATTAAAATACTTATTAAATAAACTTTTCATCAGTTTATATTGATAAAACTGCAATTCACGAATAAACATGATTTAATTTATGAAAATTATTGGTATATTTGTTTTTTTGTATGAATTCTGCTCACCTTGGGCCAAAATGGACAGTCCCCTTTGTTGCCTTTTATGCTCGATGCTCGATTAATATTTTTTTTTCGTAATTCTGTACCTCTACTAATTCTTAGCAAAATTATTTAATATATTATTAGTTTTTGAAATAATTTCAGCAATATGGTATCATTAAATATTTCGATGTTAAATTAATTTTACTTTGTCTATGGCTTATTGATATTGTTCATTCATTTGCTCTTTGTGTCACTTCACTAAGCTACACTATACTCTAATTGTCTGTGGTCATAAGTACGCCATATTTGTTTACCAATTAGGACAATTCCAAAAAAACAGACCTTACTCTAATTATATTGCCCCTATACTTTCATACATTATTATGTAACTCAGTTAATACTGTTTCAAAATATATAAGTTTTACCGGGTATCCAACTATTAAACCAAAACTTTGCTACGGTGATTTCTTTCTATCATTGAAAAAAAAAACTTCGACAGCCTTCTAAAGCAGAACCAGTGGCGTAGCGTAGTGGGGGCGGGGGGGGCGGCCCGCCCCGGGCGACACTTTTTAGGGGGCGGCAAAATTGAACAACACTTAAATAATAAAAACAATTAGTAAATACTAGCGGCCCGGTACGTGCTTCGCTACGTATAAAGTGAAATAATAAAAAAAAATTACATCAAATTCACTTATTAATACAAAAAAATATATATATATATATTAATTGCTAGGCTATTTTAAAACTTAATCCAAGACATTTGGATAAACAGTATTTTTTGTTTTTCCATTTTGAGAAGCAATAGTCGAAGACTTTTTCGTAGTCCACAAATGCCATACACAGCGGCTGATTATATTCTTCCGTCTTTTGTATAATCTACCGAACAGTATGGATGTGGTGTTTACAGTGCTGTAGTCATTTCAAAACTCCGCTGCTCCGGTAGTTGGAATTCGTCGAGTCTTCTGGCAAGACGATTCGTAACAACACTCGAAAACAGCTTATAGATATGGCTCAGAAGTGAGATCGATGTGTAATTCTTTGACAGAGACTTGTCGCCTCTCTTAAAGAACAGCACCAAACACACTGGACCACACCTCTGGCGTGGTACCTCGGTGGGTGACGGCGTGAAAGAGTCTCGCCAAGACTTTTAGGGCAGGTCGCCCTGTGGCTTTAAGTAGCTCAGTCGTAACTACGTCATCCCTATTCTGCTCAATCAGAGTAGCAATCTCTCTCGTATTTGAGCAGTGGAGGTCTTGGCGTACAAGTTTTCGTATCTTCTTGGAAAGAGCCCTCTGTTCTGGCGAAGCTGCTTGAGCAGTGAGCAACTCGCGCCTCCGCCACATTAGATCCAAGGCTTCGGAAGAGAGTTGGACTGCTTTGTTGACTTCGTCGGCGGAAAGTGCCTACGACCTAGTGTACACACCGTCATCACCACGTTGTCGGTCATCTCTTCCACGTTGCCAGTAGTTTCCAGCGAATCGAATCGGTTTCGAAGTTCCCATTGAAACTGCTCGGAGCCACATAGTAATTGGGGCAGCGTACGTCGGAGAGTAGATTTCACTAAGCGGGCCCGCTCTTTTCGAAAGATATATATTTAAAGTGCTCCGCAATAGCCGGTGGTTACTGCCAGTGTTAAACCAATTAACCAAGGAGACATCTCTGAATATATGCCTTTTATCCGCTATGATGAATCTATCTCGTTCCTCATCATAGTGTTGGGGCTTTGCCATGTAGGTACACCGCCTTTGGGGCTTCTTCTCAAAAAACTGAATTCATCAAGAAGAGCCCCTCTGACTCGTAGTAGTTGACGAGCATCTGCCTCCTGCGATTCCTGTGCCCCTACCCGTGTGGTCCGATCCTCGATTCGTCGCGGTCTTGTATTCCCACTTTAGCGTTGAAGTCTCCCATAACAACGTTGTAGAAGGCCGAAGTAGTCCCATGCATGGCCCTAGTAATATCGTCACACAAGGCTTCGACTTCATTGTCAGATTGTGCTGAGGTCGGCGCATAGAGCTAGAGATAAGAGTATCACTTCTAGGGAGTACCTGTCAGTGAGTTTAAGTACAAGGTACGCTACCCGGTTCGACACATTGCTGACTTCCACAACGTTGTTAGTGAGAGTCTTGTGGACCAGAAAATCGACGCCACCTTGGGAAAGCCCATCACCTTCACGGAAGCAGAACAAGTGCCCGGAGTCCAGGATCATCGTGTCTTCGCCCTCTCTTCAAACTTCAGACAACCCCAGTATACTTCACTTAAGTTTAAGTTTAAGACTCGATTTTACTTCCAGTTCGGTAAAGTTGTGGTCCAGCCGTAACATGCCTCCATTATACGTAACCGGTACGTAGTACCTGTAATTTTGAGTGGCAGCCTCCCGTATCCCGGTCATCCTCAGCACCCTCCGCCCCACCGTTACCGCGGCCGCTGCTGTAGCCGGGAATAGTGGGGCTACCGACAACTGAGGGCCTAAAATTCTACCGCGAACTCATGAGGGTTTTTGCCCATAGTCACTACGCTGGGCAGGCGGGTTAGTGACCGCAGGGCTAGCTTTGTCGCACCGAAGACGCTGCTGCTCGTCTTCGGTTGTGTATTTAAAAAGCTAGCTGTAGGATGGCTATACCGCCATCGGTCGGCTTCACTAGTTCCACAGTGGTATTGGAACTTTGCTATTTCGTATTATTAACTAGCTGACCCGGCAAACGTTGTTTTGCCAATAAACTATCTACTATAAGTGTGCGGGGATTTACTTATAAACGAAAGCGTTGTAGACAATGAAAGTATGCTTTATTTAGTGCACAGAAAAATTAAAATAATACGTATAACAGTCACTACTACGATCGGTACACAAATAAAACAAAAAAAAAAACAATGGCCGAAAACAGTATAGTGAGTAAGACAGGAGACCGGCATTATTGTCATCCCCGTGATGTTTGCTGGATGAGAGGTGACAACGTAATGTAGACCTCTAGCGGGGATAACTGATCGATTGATAGTTATCGACCGGCGAAGGCAGGAGATCAAATTGAATTGAGAAAAAAATCACAATTAAAGGAAATTATTAAAAATAATAAAAAATAAAAATTGCGATGGAAAAATAGGACTTGATCGTAGAAACGTTGAAAATTACGAGTAATATAATTTTTTTTTTTATTCTAAGTCATGACAAAATAAATATAAAAATCCTGCCAAAAAAAAATAAAGTTTATAATTAACAAATAAAATATAGGGGTTGATCGTAGAAGGTTGAAAATTTAGGGTTGTATGTATTTTTTAATGATGTATCATAAAAAAATAAAAATATAAATAATTCATCTAAAAATAAAAAAATAAAATAAAAAAATTAGGGGTGGACTACAGTTAACATTTAGGGGGATGAAAAATAGATGTTGTTCGATTCTCAGACCTACCCAATATGCACACAAAACTTCATGAGAATCGGTCTAGCCTTTCGGAGGAGTTTAACTACAAACACCGCGACACGAGAATTTTATATATTAGATTAATTTATTTATTTTACATGAAATAGTTAATAATGATCACTAATCTAATAAAATCTAATAGGGGGAGTCCCCAAGTGTTTATAGCTACGTCCTCGTCGTCTCCCCTGGACCCTGTCCTGACCCCGGTAACGCAGGTGGCAGGCAGGTGACTGAACGCTGTAAGCTGTACTTGGCTGTGGTTTGTTCTGTCCGTGTGACTACGATTGTGAAACGATGCTTCCTCTACGCGAGAGCAGAGGTGGAGCTACCAAGGGCCCTTCTCAGGGCCAACCCAACGGCCCTTCTCAGGGCCAACCCAACGGCCCTTCTCAGGGCCAACCCAACGGCCCTTCTCAGGGCCAACCCAACGGCCCTTCTCAGGGCCAACCCAAAGGCCCTTCTCAGGGCCAGTCGCAAGGAGATATCGAGGTCTTGGAGGACATCTCCATCACCTCGTTGTCTGAGTCGGAGCTGGGGCGAAAGCGCCTTTACTCGGGAGGCTCAGAAAACTCCGGCACGGAGATAGAGATGGGAGCGAGCGTGGGGGCTAGGTCCCGGCCAGCGGCCAAGAGGGGCAAGGCACCCACACTTACGGGCGCCAGAGCAGCTCTGAGAGAGCGTGTGGAGAAAGACCGAGAGAACGAGTTCGAGACGTCCCTTCTCAAGAGAGTATACAGGAAGGAGAAGGTGGTGGGGGGTCACATGGAGGAGACCCCTATCGAGTTGGACGATATCGAGAACCGGGGGGCTGAGGAGCTGAGGGTGGCTTCTGTGGCCAACCTCAATTTAATCCTCGGCCTGACTGGGAAGTCGGTCAACCTGAAGGGGGGTTATGCCGCCAAAATTAGAAGGGCCGCCGGCGCCATTAGGGACATGCTGGAGTCCCTAGTGGTCCGCAACGAGACGGACGAAGTCCGAAGACTGAAGGCGGACATCTGTCGGCTCACTCGGGAGCTGGAACTGAGCCGTGAGGAGGTGCGGGCTTACAGACGGGAGTTCGAGGACAGCCGCAAAAAGGTGGCTGAATCCACGAGTGCAAAGGAGCCTGCCGACTTAATGCAGGACATAGCTGTTATGGTCGGCAACATTGTGGACGATCGCATGACGGCTCTTCAGCTCCCGGCTGCCCCTCCTTGCGGCCCCGCAAGGACTGGGGACAGTAGACCGCTAGCGCGAGCCACGAGGGCCTCCGGTGTGGACAATGACAGAATGACGGCGGCCTCTAGCGCAAGAGCGGGTGCGCAATTAAACTCGGAGGAACTCCCCACCCTCCCCAAAGCGTTGAGAAAAGGAAAGGGGAAGGGAAAGGGTAAGGGGAAGGGAACGGTTAAGGAGGTGGAATGGACCGCGTACGGTCCCTCCTCCTCAAAGGATGCTGCTCCTCAAGGGAAGGAGGGAGAGGGGGCGAAACCCCAGGAGGAACCGTCGACTAGCTGGACGGAAGTCGTCCGTCGCAAAAAGGCGGCGAAAAAACGGACGGATTCAGCTCCGCTGGCGAATAACCCAGCGAGCAAGAAAACGGCGGCGTCAACGCCGCCCGTCAAGAAGGAGGCCCCAAAGCCCAAGCTGGCGCTCCCCCGCTCAGCGGCCGTAATAGTAAAGTTACGGCCGGAGGCAGCAGCCAGGGGGGCCACGTACGGGTCGATATTGCTCAAGGCCGAGAGCAGTATCGACCTCGAGGAGATGGGAATCGGCCCGCTCCGGATCCGCCAATCGGCGACCGGGGCGCGCCTCATCGAAGTGCCCGGCTCCACGAGCGGTGAGAAAGCCGATGCCCTCGCCGCTCGGTTAAAGGAGGCCTTGGCTGAGGAGGCGGAGGTGCTCAGGCCTGAGAAGACGGCGGAGATAAGAATCTCAGGCCTGAGCGACGCTGTCACTGCGGAGCGCCTGGCTACCGTGGTGGCGAAGGAGGGGGGCTGTTCCCCGGGGCAAGTCCACGTGAGAAATATCCGCGTAGGACAAATAGGCTCGGGGACAGCCCACATTGAGCTCCCGGCGGTGGCAGGGAAAAAACTGCTGCAGGCCGGGAGCATAGCGGTGGGGTGGAGCAGGGGAGTCATCCACCTCCTGCAGGCACGTCCTAGGCACTGTTTCCGCTGCCTGGGACTAGGGCACGTTGGTGCCACGTGCCCAGCTGGCACTGATCGCAGCACACTGTGCTATCGCTGTGGTCAGGCTGGCCACAAAGCCGCCGGGTGCTCGGCCGCCGCTCGTTGCGCGGTGTGCGCGGACGCTGATAGGCCAGCGGGCCACGTGATGGGGGGCATAGCGTGTAAGCCCCCATCAACTCGTGGGAAGTTCCCCCCGCAAATATCCCAAGGGGGGAACTGCGTGGTGTCGGCAGATGCTGAGATGACTGAATAATGCCCGGGCATCTCAGCGTCCTCCAGGCGAACGTCAACCACTCCGCTGGGGCCCAGGACCTTTTCCTGCAGTCCATGGCGGAGTGGTGTGTTGACGTCGGAATCGTTGCCGAGCCATATGCCGTGCCTCTTTGCCCACAATGGGCGGGAGACACCGAGGGTTTGGTGGCGATCGTGGTGAGGCCTGGAGCCGGACCCCCACTCGTCATCAAGGCGAGGGGCCACGGGTATGTGGCGGCGGTTCGGGGAGGGGTGGCTTTCGTCGGAGTCTACTTCTCCCCGAACCGTGACCTGGCGGCTCTGGAACGGTTTCTCGACGTTCTGGGGCCACTGGTGGGGCAGCTAGCTCCACTTCATGTGTTCGTAGCCGGCGACCTCAACGCCAAGTCCACGGCTTGGGGTAACCCGGTTACGAACCCAAAAGGGAGGGAGGTGGAGGAGTGGGCTCTTGCTGCCGGACTGTCCCTGCTCAATGTTGGGGCAGTCCAGACGTGCGTGCGTTGGTCGGGAGGTTCCGTGGTTGACGTCACGTTCGCCACGCCAGCCATCGCACGCAGAGTGGAGGGGTGGAGGGTGGAGACGGAGGTGGAGACTCTCTCGGACCATCGATATATAAGGTTCGAGGTGTCTCCAGCTCCCGTACGTCCGGCGTTGTTGTCGTCATCAACGTCGTCCATTGGGCGTAGCCAGTTTCCGCGTTGGGCTCTCTCCAAGCTCAACCGGGAACTGGCTGAGGAGGCCGCAATCATCGGCCGCTGGAGTCTTCCGCCGCTTATGGAGTTTGGGGTGGATGAGGCGGCTAACCGGCTCTGCGACGTATTTACTGCTGTCAGCAGAGCGGCCATGCCACTCGCGAAGCGTCCACCCCTGCGGCGGGCGCTCTACTGGTGGTCGGCCGAGATAGCCGGTCTCCGGGCCGCCTGCAACGGGGCCAGGAGGCAATATACTCGGAGCAGGCGGAGACGCCCCCAGGACGTGGACAGGGACGACAGGCTGCGCAGGATCTACGTGGAGAAAAGGAAGATCCTGCAGCAGGCCATATGCCGAGCCAAGGAAGAGGCCTGGCTGGAGCTAGTTGGGGGGTCTGGAGAGAGACCCCTGGGGCCGACCGTATATTTGGGCGCGAAACAAGCTCCGCGCCCATTCGGCCCCCATCAGCGAAACGCTCCAGCCGGAGCAACTCGGGAGGATCGTCGGGGAACTCTTTCCCGACGAACCCGAGGGCTTCGTGCCCCCCAGGATGGCTCGGCAGACGCCGGACGAGGAGGAGGGTGTTCCCCCACCCGTCACAGAGGCTGAAATGGAGGCGGCGTTGTCCCGCCTTCGGAGTAAGAAGAGGGCGCCGGGTCCAGACGGGGTGCACGGGAGAGTACTTGCGATCGCTCTCGGGCACCTCGGCAACAGCCTCCGGGAACTTTTTGACCGCTGCCTGCGGTCTGGTCAGTTCCCGGGGGCCTGGAAGGAGGGTCGGCTCTGCCTACTTCCTAAGGCAGGGCGGACCCCGGACTCGGCTTCGTCGGTGCGACCGGTGGTGTTGCTGAACGAAGCTGGGAAACTCTTGGAGAGAATAGTGGCTTCCCGGCTCGTTCAGCACCTGGAGGAGGGCTCGGGACCCGGACTCTCGGAATCCCAATTCGGGTTTCGAGCGCGCCGGTCGACCATCGACGCCCTCAAACGCCTGCGGGCGGTGACGGGTGAGGCGGAACAAGGGAGGGAGGTGGTGGTCGCGGTGTCGTTGGACATCGCGAACGCCTTCAACAGCCTCCCGCACGCAGTGATACGGGAGGCACTGAAATTCTTCGGAGTGCCCCCGTATCTAGGGAGGCTGTTGGAGGCGTACCTCTCCGATCGGAAAGTAGGCCTCGAGAATCGGTCGGGGTCCGTGGAGTGGCGGCGAGTCGGCTGTGGTGTCCCGCAAGGATCGGTGCTGGGCCCGATCTTGTGGGACATTGGTTACGACTGGGTCCTGCGAGGCCGTCTCCTCCCCGGGATGGGTGTCATCTGCTACGCGGATGACACCCTCGTTTACTCTCGGGGACGAGACTACAAGGAGGCGGCGCAGCTGGCCGAGGTCGGACTCGACCTCGTGATCAGCCGCATAAAGAGTTTGGGGCTTCGGGTCAGAATTGACAAAACCGAAGCCCTCCTCTTCCGCGGGACCGGACGCAAGGGACCCCCACCGGGGGCTACCCTACAGATCGGAGAGGGGAGGGTCAGGATGAGCTCCCAAATCAAATATCTGGGGCTCATCCTTGACGGAGGGTGGACCTTCGGCCCACACTTCGCTGTGGTGGGACCGAAGGTCGTGAAGGTGGCGAGTGCACTGGGCAGACTCCTCCCGAACCTCGGAGGACCCAGCGCCGCCTGCAGGCAGCTATATTCCGGAATCTGCCGGAGTATGGCGACGTACGGTGCCCCGGTTTGGGCGGATCGCCTCACTGCGAGGAATAAGGCCGCGCTGCGGTCTGCGCAGAGGATCATCGCGGTGAGGGTGATCCGGGGGTACCGTACGGTATCGTGGGCTGCAGCTACTGCTCTAGCCGGCGATCCCCCGTGGGAACTCGTGGCGGAGGTCCTTGCCGAGACCTACTCATACGTCTCGGGTAGGAGGGCTCTCGGTGAGAACCCCACGTTGGACGGGATCCTACGGGTGCGCCGGATGGGGCAAGAAGCACTAATGCGGAGGTGGGGGGAGGACCTGGCGGAGCAGCCGTATGGCACACGCGTAACGGCTGCCTTGCGCCCGGTCCTTGAGCGGTGGATGCGCCGTAAGCGCAAACCCCTCACCTTCCGTCTGACGCAGGTTCTCACCGGGCACGGTTGCTTTGGTGAATACTTGTGTCGGACGGCCCAAAGGGAGCCGACGACTGAATGTCACGATTGTGGCGCGGCGGTGGACTCTGCCCAGCACACCCTCGAGGTGTGCCCGAGATGGGCGGCGCTACGTCGCGATCTGACGACAGTCCTCGGAGGGGACTTGTCACTGCCGAGCGTTATCACCGCGATGCTCGGCGACGACGAGTCCTGGAAGGCGATGGTCTCCTTCTGCGAGACAGTAATGTCCCAGAAGGAGAACGACGAGCGGATGAGAGAGGGGGCCGCCGACGAGGCCTCCGTCCGCAGGCGACGAACGGGGGTGCGTAGGAGGCGCTACTTAATGCGTTTCCAGTAACGCCCCTGTGCCCGTGTCGGGCCGGGATGGGAACCCGGTCCTGCTAGACATGGCGTCGTCGGGATTGTTCAGAGGTGAGCCGGACAGTCCCATGGAGGAGAAGTCTGGTCTTTTCGCCGAGGCCAGCCTGTCGCTGGAGGGATCCTGTTGCCTGCAGATCCGGGACCCTCCAATTAAAGCGGCTGAAGGCTCCCGCAGGGGTTTTGGTCGGTAGTGCACCCCCAAGTGCTAAGCCGACATACGGTCTAGGAATGCCTACCCGGGCATTCTGGATATCACCCGTAAATGGGTTACCCTGCGATATCAAAAAAAAAAAAAAAAATAAAAAAAAAAAATCTAATAAGTACTATTAATTATTTTGTATTGTTATTTAATTGATTGAAATTTTGATTTGGGCAAATTGAGATAAGGATTAATGAATTTTGCATGGAATTACATAAAGCTTTATCATTATTATTATTATTATTGGAACTTTCTATCCCTTAGTCACCTCTTACGACACCTACGGGATGAAAGGGGGTGGCTAAATTCTATATGTCGTAGCCACTCATCTAAGTAAGTTTTAGTATACTTTAAATTGAAATACCTAAATAATGGGGCGGCAAAATTTTCTTCCGCCCCGGGCGGCCGACAACCACGCTTGCCACTGAGCAGAACCTCCCTAAATGCTACAGAATCAATCTCTAATCAGTGTTATATATAAATACAAGCTGAACCCGCAAACGTTGTTTAGCTATATATGTTATTATAACTTAGGGGTATGAAAAATAGACGGCCGATTCTCAGACCTACTCGATATGCACACAAAATTTCATAAAAATCGGTCGAGCTGTTTCGGAGGTGTATGGTAACTAACATTGTGACACGAGAATTTTATATATAAGATATCTTTGAAGCAGTAATAACTGAGCGTTGTGTTCCTATGGTGTCGGTGTGGCTACGGTAACTGTTTACCAACAGACGGATGGTATGATGTTTTGCCATCTTTATAGTATATAATGGTTTTTACAGCGTAAAATGTTTAAAACTTTGATCTTGCCTATTTAAATTTATATTTTTATCTCCCAAATAGTATTTTCGAATTCATTTTTGTGTAAGATATTTTCGTTTCGCAACATGCATAACCAAGCTATAGTTTTTCTGGCCTAGAGTATCAGAAACACTCTCTGTAAGTAGAAAATAAAACAAGGACGATATCAGTCAATTCCTTTAATAAATAATGTCATGTAAAAATAAAATCACAATTTATGACTAATAAAAATGAGAATGATCTTAACGAACTAAGATTAAACATAACATGGAGCGATAAGTATTCATTTTACCAACATTCCAGGCACCATTGGTCATTGATCACTACAAAATGTCTTTCTATACCATACCCATTACTTGATCTACATTTTGAAGTGAAAACAATATAATTTAAAGCAAATATTTTATGCATCTTAGGGTCACTTTTTCATTTAATATACTAAAATTTTAAATTTCACATTTGCGAATGGAAAGATCCCATAAATATAGTGGAAAAAAAATATCTGTTGGATACTGTCATACCGCAAATAGCGTTATCCACAACCTAGAAACAGGCCCTAAGTTATTTGCCATTAAATCTTATACTAAAATCCATGCATTATAATACAATAAATATATCGTTTTCTGGGTAAAAATGTTTTTTTTTTTTTTCAAATAATATAAGGTACAAGGTAGCAAATTATAAAATTTAATTTGAATATAATTAGAAATTAATATAAATGGATATCTCAAAGATATACTAATTGCCATTATATCAATTACTACACGCACCGATGTATAATTTTTTTTAACAAAAAACAAAAAAGACCTACTGATGTAGGTTCCACCATAATTATACCAATAATTAAATACATTGCATAACCCTGATTAAATTAACACACAAAGAAGATATTTTGTCTTATTTTAACGTATTGAACCCAAAAATCAGTCAAAAAAGTTTTTGTAAGACTTGACAGTTGATTTTTCTTTACATTTATATAAAAAATCAGCTTATATACATTTTAAAGCCTCATTGCTCTTTACTATAACTATATATTCGTTTTTATTTTTAATAACTATAAAACATTGAGCTCGGCTTGTGTCGTTGCCTTAACTACAGCAGTAGTCTAAAAATAGTCAAAATTTACAAGTTAAGTATTCGTAGTCAGTTTTTGTAAGAATTTGTTTGCTTTGAAATGTAAGTACTTATTTGAATTTTTTGTTTATCCGTTTTGTTTGTACACATGTCGTATAAGTACAATGTATGGTTACAATTATTTTACACTATAACAAATAAATTCTTTTAGTTAAAGATTTCGACTACGAACATCTCACTTGTACCAACAGGACAATATTACATGACATACTATTAACATATTTTTTTCAAACATGCAATTTTGTGATTACGACTAAAACATTTTAATGGTCTTTTTCTATGATCTATCGATCTGTATATTTTAACACGATATGTATGAAATTTAAGAGAAAACATCAAATTTTTTTTATATATAATACAATTTAGAAATCGATTGATAATTTTAATAAGTTATTTCATTTTATCATTCATATGTAATCATTTATTTTTATTTTGGATGACTTTACAGACTAATAAATAGAGATGAAACAGATAGCACAGCCGGATATCGGATAACGGATATTCGGCTGCCGAATACCCAGCTATCTATTACATTACACCAGATCAAGTTATTGCTAGACTTAAATTTATGGTTTGGAAGCTCTTTAATTTTCTCCAGTTATCAGAATGTTTAACTGTAAAAAAAATCCTTATAAATGATGAAATTTAATGATCGTCCATTTTATTCTGGAAAAAATTACGCGTAAGTTGCAGAAATGGTCAATACAATACCGCGAAAATGTGTTTTTATTTTAGTCCAGAAATGAATGAACAAAGGGTTTAAGGACTAATTATTTTATTTGAACTTTATAATATAGTAATTATTTATTGCCTTATTTTTGATTGCCTTCTTTTTTTATAAGGATTTTCGAATTACATAAATTTAGTGATTATTATTGAATATCAAGTAAGTAACGGAATCATAGATAGATTACAGAAAAAGACCTTGAAAATAAAATTCGATAAAAATAGCTGGAATATTTTGTGATGCGACATCATCATCTTTTCTTTTCGGTGGTTGCGGTGTGTCTTACGAAGCGGAAAATTCCGTTGGAAATCGCTACTACAGGAGAAAAGAGACGGAGCGGATAGTCGCTGAAAGATAAATTTAAATTTAAAGTAAAACATATAAATATATAAATATCTTTAACATACAGTCATCGTTCCTAAGGTAAAAAACTTAATTCTTCTGTTATAGGTAACAGCCGGCTGATATTGCTATATTTAACATACGTATAAATAATACATATATACCACCCTCGGGGTGGGAATCGAACCCATAAACCTTGAGCATAGAGCACTGCACACTGCGCCATCGGGCTCTTCAAAACATTGTGCAACAAAATAAATAAATCTACTATGAATAAAAATTAATCGATGATCGTAATACTTTCATTTTTTTTTTCACTAGGTCGGCAAACAAGCGTACGGCTCACCTGATGGTAAGCGATTACGATCCCCCAATCCCCCCAGGAGCTCTGGTCACCTTACTCACCAACAGGAACACAATACTGCTTGAAAACAGTATTATTTCGCTGTGATCTTCTGTAAGGTCGAGGTACTACCCTATGTGGAAACTTATTCATAAACTCCATCAGTTCCATCACCAATAACTGTTCAATTGAACTAAATACATATAAACTCAGTTAAGATTGTAGTTTTTATTGACTTCGTTCCTAATTTGTTTATAATTTAAAGTTCTTTATAATAAAAATTAAAATGATTGAGTCGATAGATTTGTAACAAAAACGGGATATTTATCAAGTTTTCTGTTGGTCAGTGCACCCGAGACCATAATTTCGAAATATTGAGAAATCAAGACCCAATGAATATGGCAAACATACCTACTGTTTAGACCACCGGGAAGTTTAAAAGCTTGAGTTTTTTTAGCTAGTGTTTTTGAAATAGTCTGGCTATCTCAAATTAAATATATTCATAGGCCACATTATAACTAGTTAGAGCAAAGGATGAAAGGTCGAAGAATCGACTTTTTTATTTGCTAAATGTATCCTAAACGCATCGAAGAATATATTGCCGAAGTTTCAGAAGTCAATTCAGTGTTTTTCGAGACATGTAAGCCTAAGTGTGCGGTATTTAGCCCGCCCCTTGATATGTAGGTAATGGGAATTTCTTACCGAAAAAGGTTCGAACTTTTGTCCGAATTGAACCTTTTTCATCACTATAAACAAATAGTTTGAAAAAATTTAAAAATTTTAAAATTCAAGCTGTATTTATACACATATAAGTGTTACAAACTATCAAATAGATTCAAACTGCTGTCAGGAAGTGTAATTCTAATGCTGGCAGACGAGTAACTTTTTGTCAATTTGTACAGAAATATTATAAAACATTGAATAATATCCTTTACAATTTCAAACTTTTCTGCTTAAATATTTATGGGATTGAGTTCAATGTTGGTTGACTTGTATGTTTGTATATTTTTGTTCCTAATTACAGCATGAATAAGACGACACGTTAGACTAACGGTAACACACTGACTTATGGCATATTGGCATGCATTTTTATTAGTCATACAGATGTTTATGGTCTGGGCGTTTGTGCTTATGTATTGTGTATATTCTCGGACCCCAGACACAGGACAATATAATGGTATCCTACCGTTGAGTGCAAGGAGATTATTTATTATTTATTTGTGGACAATGTTGTGGAAGCACAAATATTTTCTCCTTTTTTCTTATACACCAATTAACTTTGTAAAACTATCCCTATCTGTGTGTCTGTGAGTATAATATTATGTATTTATCCATAATAGTAAATTAAAATCTCACCTCCCAGAGACTGGGGTAGCTTCATTTCCACTCAGGATGAATATAGGGAAAAATATGGAGAATACACAACCGCTGAAAAAGAAATCGAAAAATATTATTATTCATATTTTATCAATATGTAATTCGTACTTAAATATGATTTCCAAAAAACACAATTTACTAAAAATACCGAGCTAAGCTCGGTCACCTAGGTACTAATCATTTTAATAAGACATAAGGGCCCAGTACAGCACTTATCCAAAACATTGTTGCAATATATTTATTTTAAATAGTGGAATATTTACCGGCTCCAAGGTGAACACAAATTAATTCTCAGAATATATTTAACTGTACTTGTTTGCCTACAATGTGAACTTTGTTAATGTGAATCCATTGGTTTTATGTTATTATTATAATTATATAAGTCTCATGATACGGTGTTTGTTATCGAACTCCCCCAGGAAGGCTTGACCGAATTTATAATACAAGAAAATTAAAAGATAAAATGGTGGTACGAAGTTCGCTAGGTCAGGTAATAATAAATTAAATTATTTTGAAGATGTTATACATTTCAAATTTGACTGACATGAATAAAAACATAAAAATTATAAATACTAAATACTAGCGACCCGGCGCGGCTTCGCATGCTGCAATGCTGATACTAAATAACCTACAGAACGTCTTTATTGTTGTTCCTGCATTTTAAATCTGTAATATCATCGAAAATATTCATTTAAATTATATGCTGTAGGGAGCCATATTGATCTATATTAAATGTACAATATATTTAAGATACTAAATTGGATAAGGAGCCATTATTTTTCGTAAAAAGTAAAGGATATAAAAGGTTCATCATCACCATCATCATACAGCCTATACAGTCCACTACTGGACATAGGCCTCCACAAGTTTACGCCAAAAATAACGTGAACTCATGTGTTTTGCCCATAGTCACCACGCTGGGCATGTTGGTGACCGCAGGGCTGGCTTTGTCGCACCGAAGACGCTGCTGCCCGTCTTCGGCCTGTGTATTTCAAAGCCAGCAGCTGGATGGTTATCCCGCCATCTTCGGTCGGCTTTTTAAGTTCCAAGGTGGTTGTGGAACCTTGTTATCCCTTAGTCGCCTCTTACGACACCCACGGGACGAGAGGGGGTGGCTATATTCTTTAGTACCGTAGCCACACAGTACTAAAAAAAGTAGTAAAAGGTTACTGTGGATTATCCCTAAGAGATAAGACATATAACATCGCGGACTTTTTGTAGACCTTTTTTAGGTGTACAATACTGTAGTACATTAGTTTGATCTATCTCGTTTTCGGCCAGTCCCCACACTATTGCTATCGGAATTCCTTATGAAAAGGTTCTAAAACTTGTTTGGATTGCTGGACAGCTTGAATTATTGTTGGATACATATTTTTTTACATGTGAACATTAGAGTTATTGGGTAGGTGAACATTAGGTTTTATAAACATGTAGGTTTTCCATCATTGATGGCTCTTTTATACAACTAGGTCATCAAACAAGCATACGGCTAACCTGTCGGTAAGCGACTACCGTAGCACTGCTTGAAAGCAGTATTATTTAGTTGTGATCTACTGTAAGGTCGAGGTACTACCCCAGTCAGGCTGCTCCATATATTGAGCACGAATTTTCCTACTTCAGTTCTATATACATATATGATACTTTTTACTAGCGAAAGCTTTGAAGTGCAATTTACAGATAAGATTTTTTAAAATTTTTCAAATTTGCGGAAAAGATTGTGAGAAAATTATACGCTCGATTGAAACAAATAAAAGTTTTCTATGTTCATAGTTTAAATTAAGTTAAAATTAAAAAACTATTTTAAAAGTTTGTTTCAACAATTTTTTTAACACATTTATTAAAAAAAATAATATTCTGTATGCTCAAAATATACATGAAACTGTAACAAAAAGTTTGCTACGGTAGATTATCCTTTCCATCACAAATAAAAATCCGAATAATGGCTATTTAAGACCCAATTCAGGACTTCCCCTTAAATATAACATAACATGTATAAACATAACAATACCAATATTTCTATTTTTTCTACTACCTAATTACTTCAAATTACACATCCATTAACCTACCATTAAATACACTATGCATACAAATTACAAATTAATTTATTAAACTTCATATAGATAAGATAAAAATATATCAAACTCACCTTATGATATAGGACTGAGGGATTTGCGTCAACAAGGCCAAGGGTAGACCGAAACCAAGGAAATACGGCCAATTTGTCTCAATAAACGTTAACCGTTTATGTAACTCCCATCCCATATTAAACCACTTATATTCAAAAGAATATAAAGAGTACAAAAGACACATATGTATTAAGCATAAAAATTCACCAATGTAAGCTATAGGCAGCATATTGACTAGCATACTCTGAAAAAAAAAAGACAATTGTTAGTGACCAAAGATATAACAGCTAATGTAACTTTAAACTTCTAAATAAACAATATTGAACCGTACAAATGTATGTAAACACATAATTTTTAAAGGATAGAACAAAATTTGATGATTTTTTTTTTGTTCTATTTTTAGGACAAGGTTTGTATAAAAGAATGTTTAAACAAAAGAGGATAGTGTGGAAGTTGTGTGTTCTTTGTTAACAGATTATTCATTTTGAACTTCTTTCTTTTGAAAAAAAAAGCAAAAAAAAAATTTGTACACATTACAGGCATTGCAGAAGTACCCAAATATCTGGAACTAGTTGTCAGTTGAACAGATTGTTACCAATTCTGAGAATAGTTAGTGACAAAAGTGCTAAGTATTCTGTTTTAATCATAACAACGAGATTTAAACAATAATTGTTTATAACTTACATAATTGACTACTGTAAATAGTTTGAATTAATTTCAAATGAAAAGAAACATGAACTCCGTTCTGATGAACATTATGTCAAACATGTATTTGGCAGTCACTTACAATGTCAAAATGTTTACAATTTTTAATAATATATAATAGGCGATTGTATGCCAAAAATAAAAGAAGAAGAAGAATAATACATAATAATCATAGTCATTAAACTACTGAAATTATGAATGTGATTAATTCAGCCCAAAAGAAACTTCTGGGCATAAGCCTTCTCTATGTAGGAGATCAGAGTTTAATACAACACACTGCTCCACTGCAGGGTCGCAGATACATTCCCTACTATGATTAACATTTGCTATCAGGTGTCTATAACACCCAAGTCTGACAGCTTAACATGACACTCAAGAGTCAAAGGTGTCAAATTGTATGGTAATAAAATATGAGTGTATGTGAGTTATGATCTCTATCAAATGTAATGTGTGATACAAGAAACAGAAGTACCTGGACTAAAAATAAAGCTTGCACCAGTAAACTGAAGAGCGAATCCGCAATAATTTTGCTGACACTCGACATAAATTGAGGACGTCCTCTCCGATGACGATATGCTGAATCAGCTATATCCTTTTTAAAATAAAAATAAAAAATAATAAAAAAAAAATAATAAAAATCATTTATTTCTATAATATTAAGTACAAATCATCACCGAGTCTTCCCAGTAAGTAGTCAGAGACACTTGTATTGGGAATGACTCGCTACCTCCCTTACGGACGACTAAGACTATAGTACACTTAGCATTTTAACATTTTAAACTTTAAAATTAAACTAAGTGTAAGTGTTCTGTGTGAGTGTGTGTGTGTGTGTATGTGTGACTGTATATGTGTGTGTGTGTGAGAGTATGTGTGTGTGTGAGAGTATGTGTGTGTGTGTGTGTGTGTGAATACACAGTCTTATCTATGATTTTTAAGTAAAGCTAAGTAGAGGATCATTATTACAACTAGAACAAATATTTATTTAAAACATCTAAAATTAGCTATTATAATTTCAAAATTAATATATTTTTCAGATAATTCATTTATCTACTCATTACGCACAAACGATGCAGTAAAAGTTATACCATGGCTGCGGCCAATATTTTTTCAAGTGCTTAATTTGTTTTTAATTTATCTCGCACAAATTGAATTTAAAGTAGTGCTAAAAAGTCAGTAAAGGATATCATTGTAGGGCTGTGTTTTTGAAGAAACTCTCAGACATGTTTTACATTATTGATGAGATATTATAGAAAAACAATATGGTTTAGTTCTATTCTTACATCTTGAGAACAAGGGAGGTTTGTCTCGTTAAGGGTCAATTTAACAGGCTGTTACAGGTCTTTATGGTGTATTTTAGTTTCATGAATGATAAATCTTATATATGTTGCAGTCAGAACTCTTAACCAGTCAAAAGTACTATTGACTAGAGAAATCAGTCAAAAGTACTTTTGACTGGACAAGTTGGTCAAAAGTGGTTTTGACTGAAAATTATTGGTTATTAGTACTTTTGACTGCAAATTCGCGGTTAAAAATACTTTTGACTGACGCTCTCCGTCAAAAGTATTTTTAACTGCAAAAAAGCGTCAGTCAAAAGCACTATTAACTCGTTAGATGTGAATAAATTTAGTCAAATGATCCTGATAAACCATAGTTGCTCTGCTCTTTGGTCGAGTGACAATTACAAGTGTTTTCGTTGTTGCGTAAAGTTTTGCTTATTTTTCTAGTTTTTGTGTATAGTTTTACTGTGTGTATAGTCTTATTTGTTTGTTTTTGTCGTGTATATTGTAAGCGTAAGTATATTTAAGTAATTAATTATGGATTCCGAACCCCCTGACCCTGGTGGAGGTTCCTGTAATTTCTCCCAAACAATGGAAATAGATGAAACTAATAATAGAAAAAGAATTAATTGCGATACTAATTTATCCCAACCTAAAAGACCCACTAATAATTTTCATCAAACACCATCCATTCAATTGAATTATGTCACGCCGGAATTTCAAAATGAAAAGAGGTTATACTCGACCGAGGATATTGCCCCTTTCATTGTCCATGTTTCCAAAACAGAAACTAATCCCAATAGTGGAACTATTCTGCGGCCTATTCAATTCGGTCAGTTTTTACACAAAAATAAAGTAACTAATATTGTGATCGACGGCATAAAGCGTATTGGGCGTAATCGCGTATCGATTGAATTCAAAACGTCACAGCAGGCTAATTCCTTTTTAGATTTAACAGTCCTTACTAGCTCTGGATATACTGCATCTATTCCCAGTTACAGCGTATCTCGCATGGGCATCATCCGTGCAGTACCTGTTGAATGGTCCATGGAAGAACTAGTAACGAATTTACAAGTTCCCTCTGGTTATGGGGGAGTGGTCAAGGCCCGGAGACTAAGTCGAAAATCGATTAATGAACATAATTCTCCTGTATGGATTCCAACACAGTCTGTAGTCCTCACATTTACTGGACAGAAACTCCCTTCCCATGTTTATTGTTATTTTACCTCTTTGCCTGTAGAAACCTATGTGTTACCCACTATCCAGTGCAACAAATGTTGTAGATTTGGGCACGTTAAAGCACAGTGCAGGTCAAGTCCAAGATGTTTCAAATGTGCTCAGATGCATGAAGGAGAAACTTGTACAGTAGAAACACCAACCTGTCTATTTTGCTCTGGTACTCACAATGCAAACAATACATCTTGCCCAGAGCATTCCCGACAAAAGGCAATCAAATTAGTAATGTCTCAAGAGAGTATTTCTTATTTAGAAGCTTCAGCCAGATTTCCCCAAGTAAGACGCCCTTTTGCAGACACTGTTAGATCCTCTCCTAACAACAATATTATGTCAACATCTCCCAATTCTAACCATTCTAAAAGCATATCTTACAAAAAAACAACATTCACCGCTCGCCGGCCAATCCCCACTGCTATTCCAGGATATGACCAACTAGCTCATCGGGATATTGTGAGGGAACCTATCTCACAGACTCTTAATGGATGTGCCTTGACACAGGAAACCTTATCTCCAAATGATAACCTAATAGAACAACTCGCCAACATTCTTATTAATATTATCTCCCGGTTTAGTGACACCGGACTACCGAACAAAACTCTCACCAGCTTGACTCAGCTAACTACTCTATTGTCCAATAATGGAAAGCAAGCTGATCCAGTGGAATAGCCGTAGTATCAGAAATAAAAAACATGACCTTATTCACTTAATTAATATTTTCAACCCATCAATTCTAGCTATCCAGGAAACATGGTTAAGACCTGGCTTTCGCTTCAGAGTTCCCGGTTATGCATGTTTCCGGGATGACAGAAATGATGGCCATGGTGGAGCTGCTTTATTTGTCTCCAATAAATGTATATATTGTCATGTCCCTCTACCTGTACATAGTGAACATATAAATGTCGTGGCCGTCCGCTCTTCTAATATTACTTTTGTGTCAGTATATCTCCCTAGTCCCACTTCTTCAGCTTTATCCGAATTTTCATCTATTATATCTTCACTCCCTGCTCCCCTTATAATATTAGGTGATTTCAATATTCATCACACCTCATGGGGATCATATTTTAATGACAATATGTCCCCACTACTACTGGATCTAATAGATAGCAATAACCTGGTAATACTTAATAACGGTTCTCCTACCCGACGTGTCACCCCCCTACAGAATCCGAGGAGTGCAGTTGATCTGTCACTGTGTTCCCCTTCAATATCTCCTTCACTCTCTTGGGCAGTATTACCCAGTAGTTTTGGTAGTGATCATTTCCCAATAACCATCTCGATAACGTATTCCTCCAGATTAAATGTTATTACCGGCCGGCCCAGATTCAAATATAAAGTGGCAAAGGCAGATTGGTCTAAATTTGCATTAACCACCGATAATGAAGTTAGTCATATTCCACCAATCACCTGTGAGAATGTTCACTCTCAATATACTCATTTTAAAAATGTGTTTATACGTTCTGCAGATACATCAATCCCTTTAAAAACTACTGAAAATCATAGACGACTGTCTCCTCCGTGGTGGGATGCAGAATGCACTACTATGTGTAGACTCCGTAAGTCTGCTGAACGGTCCTATTCATCATCCATGACTATGGAAAACTTTCTTAATTATAAAAAGGTGGCAGCGGATGCGACTAGACTATTTGCTCAGAAAAAGAAACTTGCGTGGTCACGCTTTTGTGAAAGTCTGTCCCCGGATTCCCATTCCTCTTTGGTCTGGAATAATATCAGAAAATTTAGGGGGTCATACTTTGTATGTGATTCTCAACAGTCTAATGATACATCTGTGTGGATAAATGCTTTCGCACAAAAGTTAGCACCTTTATCTGCCCCAACCTTTGAGGAATGTATTACTCATATTTCTGCGTCCCTTCAACCAACAGACTACTTCGATTCGCCGTTCTCTATGGAGGAGCTTCAGTTAGTGCTACATGTTCTTCAAGACTCCTCTCCAGGCTTAGATGGGATTCCCTATTCTTTTATTTTCAGAAGCGGTCCAGCAACTCAAAGTGTATGCCTAAATTTTATGAATGCCATTTACCAATCTGAGGTCCCTCCTGAAGAATGGCGTACTCAAATTATTTTGCCCATTTTAAAACACGGAAAACATAGCTTAGACCCTAATGGATACCGCCCAATAGCTCTCTCGGCTACTTTAGCAAAAATTCTAGAGCACATGATTAAAAATAGACTGGAATGGTTAATGGAGAGTAAAGGCGTTATATCTAAAACTCAGTTCGGATTTCGAAAAGGTTATAGCACCACCAACAGTTTAGGAACTTTTATAACCGACATACGCATTGCTTTTTCGAAGAATGAATCAGTGGTAGGATTGTTCCTTGATATATCATCTGCATATGATAACGTGCTTCTTCCGATACTCAGGCAGAAAATGCTCCAGCTGAGTGTTCCAGTGAAGATGACTAATTTTATTTTCAACTATCTTTCTTCTCGCTCTCTTATTATCTGTTCTCAAAATTCTTTTCTACCCCCTAGGTTAGTATGGAAAGGATTACCCCAAGGCTCTGTGCTAAGCCCTCTCCTCTATAGTATTTATACATATGACTTAGACCTTTCTATTAATTGCTTTTGCAATGTTCTCCAATATGCACATGATATAGCAATGTACATTTCTTCTAAGAATATTTCAGATTGTTCCACTCGCATGAACTCTGCCGTTAATTATTTAAATGATTGGCTGAATAGACATGGCCTATCCATTTCAACGGAAAAAAGTACAGTGGTGGTTTTCTCGCGCTCTAGATCCATCCAGAATATTAGTATTTACAATAATCTTCAGGTTTTTCCAATGAGGAATTGTGTTAAGTTCTTGGGGGTTTATCTTGACTCTAAGATGAACGGTACTCATCACATCAACCATATCACTCAAAAATGTGAGAAGAGTATAAACATTCTTCGCGCCCTCTCTGGTGTATGGTGGGGCTCTCACCCATATACCCAGAAACTCCTATACAATTCTCTGGTTCGTAGTCACTTAGATTACGGATCGTTTCTCCTTGAGCCATGCAGTAGAACTTATCTGAAATCGCTAGATAAAATTCAAACAAAAGCTCTTCGTATTGTTGTAGGTGCTATGAGGTCATCGCCCATAAATGCTCTTCAAGTTGAGTGTGTTGACCCACCACTTCAACTTAGAAGGCAATATTTATCTGATAGGTTTGTATACAAAATTTTTCAATCTACTTCCCACCCACTTATTGACAAACTTCATTATCTGTCACAGCTAGTTTCTTCCTCAAATTATTGGATGCACAAAAATCTTCCATGTCTTGTGATCAGCTATCGAAAAATCGCTCGCCTACCTTGTCCCATCTTTCAATGTCGACTTAATCCTCTATTTGAGACGCCTTTTAAATCTCTTGTATTCTCTCCGAATATAATATTAAATTTTCCAATAGATAAGGGTTCCATTCTTTCCAACTATCAGTTTCTACAAATCATTAATGAGCACTTTAGAGATTGGCTGCTTATTTTTACAGACGCTTCCAAATTGAATGAGCATAGTTGCGTGGGTGTAGCAGTGTGGATTCCGAGGGTTAATGTGATTTTGAATTTCAAGCTCCCAGCTATTTCATCGGTTTTTTCAGGAGAATCACTAGCTATCCTAGAAGCTCTCTCATTTATTGAATCCCACCAATTAGATAAATCCATTATTCTCTCGGATTCCAGAAGCTCTCTGGAGGCAATTGTTTCTAACCAATTTCACTCAAGAAATAAGTTCCCAATAATATTAAAAATAAGGCAGTTACTTTTTGATTGTCATTCTAAAAATATTCAAGTAGCGCTGGCATGGATTCCAGGCCATAGTGGAATAGCTGGTAATGAGAGTGCGGATGCCTATGCTAGAGAAGCTTCATCATCAGGCTCGCTAAGCCAGTATAAAGAACATTGCCATGATCTTTTACCACTTGCTAGAAAGAATTTAATAACTGAGTGGAATACCCTGTGGACTACATCTAGTAGGGACAGAGGCAAGCATTATGCCTCCATCCAGGTTGAAATTCCGGTTAAACCATGGTTTTTTAAATACAGGAAAGCAACAAAAACCGTCTGCTCAACAATCTGCCGCATGCGACTTGGACATTGTTGTTCTCCTGTATTTTTAGCAAAAATTAGAGTCCGGGACCACTCTATTTGTGAGTGTGGTTTGGATGAAGGCACATTGGATCACATTTTCTTCTCTTGCCCAAAAAACCGTTCTTTATTCGACTATCTACCTCCATCTATCCCCCGTCCTATCGATTTTAAATCTATTCTGTCGCATGTAAATACTCCCTTAGTAGATATTTTAAGTACATTTATTTTAGATAACAATATTAAAATGTGATGTTTTTTTTCTAACATACTAACATTGGTTGTGTTTGTCTTTTTTTAGAGGAATAAGTGGTGTGAAGCAAACCGTACATAACCTTGTAGTATCACAACGCTAATCTTACGAGCAGAGTCTTCAAAGTAATTGATGGAAAACACTCTGACTTTGGCAATTCCTATGGGAGTCCAATTATAAAAGAAGAAGAAGAAGAAGAACCATAGTAAATTTATGCCCACGATCTTCTTGCGACTTTTCTTCCTTTGGCATACTTTGCACACTGATAAATATATATTAATCATTTCTTTTGTAATATTAGCGTACTTTTTTACCGTTTCATTCTTAAGTCTATCGCGACCACCATGTCAATAATGTCGTAGATTTCCTCAGCCGGCAAAAATATTTGACAGGTTCTGTGTTTGTAACTAATTTTTTTTATACCACAAACTTCAATGTGTTAAAGCGTTGTAGTCTACTGTACTGTAATGGTGTTTCCTTTTCATTAAATTTCGCGTCTTCCACATCCATTGCAAACTTTTTAAATTTTTCTTTTGTCATCACATTGAAATGACTATCTTTCATATCTTCCATTGCTAAAATTCTTTGCAAAAAGCCTTCTTTCTTTTCGTAGTCACTCATTTTTGTTCTAATATCAGCACGTTCTCCACTAATAATGAGTAATATAAAAGTTTATATGTGCGTTTGTCGTTATTTTTAGCGACCACCTTAACTTTTTAAGAGACTGATTGATTTTGACTGATACAACCAGTCAAAACCACTTTTGACGGAATCATTTAGTCAAAAGTACTTTTAACCAGCTCCATTGGACAAAAGTACTTTTAACTGTTATTTTAGTCAAAAGTATTATTGACTAAAGCAAACGGTCAAAAGTACTTCTGACTGATTTTGCTAGTCAATAGTGCTTTTGACTGGTTAAGAGTTTTGACTGCAACATATATAAAATTCTCCTGTCACAATGTTAGTAACCATACTCCTCCAAAACGGCTGAACCCATTTTTATGAAATTTTGTGTGCATATTGGGTAGATTTGAGAATCAACCAACATCTATTTTTCATACCCCTAAGTTATAAGGGTTAATAACATATAATTATGGCAAAACAACATTTGTAGGGTCAGCTAGTACATTTATAACAATAAAAAAACAAATAAAAATGCTTATAAATGCTATACTCACTTGAAACCACAAGCTGTTAACCAGCTTGCTTAGTAAAAATAGTGGAAGCACCCATATCATCCTAAACGTCATAGATAAAAATGGTTGCATCCAGCCCCAAACATTGTGTGCTACGCCTGGGTCATGGCCAAAAACAAGCGTAACAAAATGCTTCACAGCCGGAAGCAAGCCATATTCAAATATGAGTATACTCAAAAGGAAAATACAACCGTTTAATACACACGATTGTATCACTCTGGTCAGCACTTTTGACTGTCTGAAAAACAGTAACATAATAATTATTAATGGTATATTTAAATTTATGTTTAAATTTATATTTCTTCACATATTTGATACGAAAACTATAAATAACAATTTTCTTGATATATATCTAGGCTTAATAAGCCTCATTTGTAAAATATAACAGCTGTACAAAGAAAACAACTTACTGAGTATCTATTTTCTGTTTAATTTTGCTATTTTCAGGCGGAGATCGGCTCAGAGCCCGTTCCTGTATCTCCTTGTCCAGATACAATAAGACCGTCACACCTCTTAAACTGTCCACAAATCCTTTGATGAGCGAAATACACAAATTCTATAACAAAGATAACTTTTGTAATAAATTTGTTATGTTCCTATTGACAAAACAAAGGATTATATTTAAAGTGTATATTTACTTTAACGCTATCCATCTTGATCGAAAACTACTTTTAATATATCGTTATTGAGTATGATAAAATTATTTTTTGCATTATTGACTACAGAATGTTTTGACGTAATAATAAAATATTTGGCGACTATTTGAACTTCAGTCTGTAATTTTTGTCCGCTACGTTTATTTCATATAATTTGTCTAGTAAACAAAGTGTTACCTAATGCAAATATGTCTCAAGAATTTTTATTTCATTTTTTTCAGAGTAAAACTTCCTTTTTTTTACGTGGGGAAAATCCATCATAGATACTCTCCAGCGCGGGGGCGCCAGAGGGTTATGTCAGACTCCTACTAACTAAAAACCCACCACGTGTGAACAGTCGTCCGCCTGGGTGGGGCTAGATGGGGCCGCGCTAGCATTCCCCAACTCGCCCCGGAAAGTTAAACTTCCTTATACAGGCTTGACTTGGGGAGTAACCTAGTGAATACGTGACGAGAGCGATACGAAAAGTGTGATCGGGCGAGGCAAACGGAAGTTGAGAGGGAGATATAAGACTGAAAATAGAAAGAGAGAGAGAGAGAGAGGGAGAGTTACGTTAGTTAAGTTTTACTTCAGACGTGTGGTCTAAAGCACACTCGTTTTTTTTTACTTGTTTTTTTGCAGTGTTAGGTTTGGTTATTCTTTAATTTCAATTGAAACGTCGAGAGTAACAGTTTGCAGGGGTTGGATTTAGAATCGCTTGGCACGAATTCAAGGGGGAAATGGGGTTAGAGAGGATGGGAGAGTCCTGGATGCCCCTCGCTTTTGCGTTAAGAAGCAAACGTAGACACGCGCTTGCAACGAATGCAATGGTAATTTTCTTTTTAATCTGCGAGAATTCTAACGGACATTGACTTATGGCTGAAAATGGTCACAGAACGGAATCAGCTTACCCAGACTCTACGTAGTCTTGTTTGTCCTACCGCTAGAGTGTTCTTTAGAGCCGGAGCCGCGGAGGGAAGGCAGCCCCTGCCCACTGAGCTCGCCCGGGTGTTACGCAAGAGCGAAGGGGCTGCACCTTCCGAAGCGCTGGAGACGTCACGGAACAAAATTTGGCCGATGAACGGTCTAATTTTGAAATTATTTGTATGGGATTTCTTTTTTTTTCAAGGATTGTGCATTATGGGAGGGGGGGGGGGGGTTGGGGGGGACTCTCCCAACGCCCTTAGTACATTATGTATTCGTAGCACCAGTAGAGATCAGTTGATATGTATGCCTTAATTGATTCATAGTGCCCTTAAAGGTGTCTTACACATACGTCTTAAGACGATAATGACTCTTATCGCCAATTGCATGCAAACTCAGTTTAACGCTTCCTCTATCAATTACAGGTTACTATTGAATAGTGTTTGATATCCAATAGGAATGGCAAGCAGCCTTTTAGTCAGATTTGAGGTGGGAATTATATTCCCGGTAAGACAAAAGATGGACAATCTGTTCGGAAATATTTCCAGCTTGATTAGAGGTTCATAAAAGGATGGGACACTAGGTAGAGGTAGAGTAAACGAATGGTTTACGACTGATCCCTTTTGTCATCGTACGTACAAAATCACAAAATAGTTCACATGTTAGTACTTCGCAAATCCAACATAAACGAAAATAATATTAGATTTTGTTGTATAGTAAACATAGAGCAATACGGAGGGGAGTAGCCATTGCGTCTGCTACCGATACAAAATTGTCTGTAATTTTTTGCGGGGGGAAATTACACACATGCACACTTTATCTAATTCCCACACAAAAATAATCGTCTGTCACTACGAAACTCATACATATTAAATTAAAATCACACTTACATTTTTCACACACACATAGATACATTCTGTGTCATTACAGTATAATGACACGCCGCAACTACACTGACAAGTTGCTTACAGCCGTGGTTGTAACAACTGTCGATATCCATTATTGATAAATTCAAGTACTCGGTTAGGGAAATAAGGTTTTTAAAGTGATACAAAGGTAAGATGTTATTATGAAAATAGACTTAATTTATTATATACTACAAATCAAACATGTTCATGTAAAATAAACGATTATAAAGAGTAAAGATTTGATTGTTTGTTTGTTAGCATTGAATAGGCTCCGAAACTACTGGACCGATTCAAAAAATTATTTCACCGTTGAGAAGCTACACTATCCTTGAGCGACATAGGTTATACTATATTTTCAAAAATATTAGGGATCCTTACTAAAAGTCCAATAATGTAACCCAAGGGATAAAAAAATAACCTAAAAAATTCCTTACATTGCGTACGCTGCAAAAACTAATGATAATAGAAATATATAATGTAGTAAGACTTTGTAGAACACACCATTATCTACAATAATTGTATTTGCTCGCAAACGAAAAAAAAACGGACTTCAATTACATCGACAAGTAATACAATATACGTAATATATACGCGTTATCAAAGGTTACTCAAAAAGTTGTTATCAGATCTCGATGAAATTTAAACGCGACCACATGATAAACATCAGCTTTCTATTAATTTAAAATTCATCAAAATCGGTCCACCCAGTCAAAAGTTCTGAAGTAACATACATAAAAAAATACAGTCGAATTGAGAACCTCCTCTCTTTTTGGAAGTCGGTTAAAAAGTGTCGCGACAGCATATGTCTAACTATTATAATTATGTCCGAATACGCTTGGTGCAACGTTGTTGTGCCAAACAATGCCAGTCTACAATAAACGATTTAAAGTCAACATACATTTTGAGGAGTTGATGATGTACACGGTGATGTCAACGAATCGGGAGTAGGGAGCGTAACACTAATGGCATCATAAGATGATAGCTTGTCATCTGCTAGATTGAATGTTTTGTTGATGACTCTGAAAGGATGGACATTGTTAATTTTCAAAGTTGATATATCTAAGCTTCATTTCACTACTATGACTAAGGTGAACCATATCTTGATTACCTTATACACGAGACAAAAAAAAAAAACTTACGGGACAAAAACAGTGTGGCGTTAGTGTTGGTTTGGTGCTCTCGACTAATCCTTCTATTGTTCACCAACACTTGAAAGTTAGTGGTATTGATATGATCTGAACAAATTACACTGTTTTTTGTGGGCGTCCAGGTTAATCTGTTATTACCATTTTTTTCCATGTACCTTAAATTTGGATATTTAGAAAACCTGCCAAATTTTTATATAAAACATTATGGTGGAAGTTCACATTAAGTAATTCTAGTAAAATGTATTAACACTCATAATACATGTATTATATTTAATTTAATGCAATTTTATTATATAAATATGTTTATTAAAAAAAGCTAGCAATATAATATTTTAAATAAATCAAAATCTCAAAAATGTCTGTCTCCTCTTCTGCCTTTGCCGTTTTTATCGATAACCATCTACAAACAAACCGGTAACAACACTATCGCTCGGCGATAGTGACTTCTCGGAAATAGACTCCGATCAGTCGCTCGACCGATCCGCATATTGTATGCGGGCGAGCGGCCTGTGTTGGTAAACCAATCGAGTCAACACGAACGATAATATTTGTAATTTTTAAGTTTAAAAAAGGTTTAAAAGAAGTATACAAGTAATAATGTGATTAAAAAATACTTACGTATGAAAGGTAACGCCATTTTTTAGTAAATTTGACGTGGCAGATCTTTTTTTGCAGCAAAAAACAGACCAATTTGGCATTTTTTGAAGGACGTTGATTCAATCGCGCAACTAGATTTAGTCTAGTGATTAGTGCGGCTGCAACTAGTTTTATTGTTTGCATATGGCCATTTGGCCTTATACCTTGACAGAGGGGAACGCCTGTACATGGCTACTCCCCTCCGTGTTGCTCTTTGATAGTAAATCATAGAACAAATCCCCAACAATGACACGTTCAGCTATACATATGTCTGTTATCTTTGTGTAGATATTTTTATCTTACCCTACATATTGCAACTTGTCTCACCAACGTATTGTTTATGCTGTGTTGCGATGCACAAAACTTATAAATTTGTTAATTTTAATGAATTAATTCTTTTGAAAATAAATGATCATTAATGTATTAAGTAACACTCACGTCATTATGACGAGCCATATCTTGTAGGTATGTAGTATTTTACAAGTTTTATGACAGACAAATAAACAAATAAATTTGAACTGCGGAAGTGTTTCGTCGATGACCAAAGCTTACTATTACATTGTACTCTGTGCCGAAGTTGGTGAGTGGAGTGATGATCCGAAGCATCACAATGTGGTAGGGATATTCGATATACATCGATGCATCGAAAATATCGAAGAAGTATACAATGCGATACATTTAATCGATCTGATGTTTTGAAAAGCTATCGATATAATCGATATATCGATGAATACAGATTCATAAATGACGTAGCACTGCACAAGAGTCATTGACTAGAAAGACGGATGATTTTTTTTTTATTTGTTCTTATGTAAATTATAGTAAAGATTTTTCTCATACATGGCTTTTAGTTTATTTTAATAACCAATGTTTGAATTACCGATGGTTTGCATTAAAAGCTGTGTAGAAGTAGCTATATATCTGATCTGTGTCCCGTAAAAAGTAATATTATGTATACCTTAAACCAGGATATCTTTTCGTAGTGAATGTTTTTGTATGTAATTACAGATTATGGAAGGAGTTAGATCTATCTTTTTCTATGAAATATTGAAATCTAAACTTTTGATTTTAGTTTCAGCTCTTTTCATACTCGTCATATACAAAAATTCTCACTCTGAAAAGATGACCTGTTTTGAGATGTATCACTTTTTACATAACTACAGCTTTGTATCGAATCGAAAAAAAAACATCGATGTTTTTTCAAAGTGGACACCCCTACAATGTGGTCACTCCTGTATGTTTATATTACTCTTTGGGTCACTCAGTGCTGACCCGTTGGCGTGAGAAAAACTACGACGTTCATTCAAGCTGTTGAAACGAAAAAAATGAGCAATTTTATGACTAAACTATGTCACTTTAAATGTGAAAAAAGCTTTTTCTAATAAAATGTTCTAGGCTAATTTATTCAAATTTAATATTGACTGTAGTAGCGCCACCTGTTGTACAATTTTTGATTTATACGTACCATAGGCTACTTCAGCAGCATGTGAATGGTTTCTGACGGACACCACTATGCTCACAGTGCAACGAAACATACTCTAAATACAAAGTTCGCTTCGTTGTATTCAAATTGCGCTGTTTTGCTTTTCGACGCTTTACGTTTATAAGAGTTACTTAGTAGCAATATTTATGGTAATAAATCTTAATAAATCTTATACCACTAAAAATTGAGAAAGGTATGCTCAGATAATTTGGTCATATCGAGAGAATGAGTGAAGAACGATTGACGAAAAAAGTGTATAAGGCGAGTGTGAATGAAAGGGTTGGAAGGGGTAGACAGACTTAGGTCTGGGGCCTGGGCCCCAAGGGGAGGAGTTGCTGGACTTCTACCTGGGCGCGTCCCCCGTTTGGTGGATAAGGGAATGTCACCTACGGTTTAACGACTGTGAGTGGTAGGGGTCTTCGGACCCCCGTGGACCAAAACCAGACGATGCGCTCCGGGTACCTCTGGTTCTCAGAGTAGACTTGTGAGCGCAGGTGTGTTGGCACGGAGGTGCGAAGGTGTGTGTGGCGCTGAGACGGCGCGGATACGGGGGGATTGTGTTTTTCTTCCCCCACGCGGCGGACGGGATGGGCGGGTTTGCTCGCCCGCTCTAAGGCGCGCAAGCGCATGCCGTCGGGTAGCGCTGGGTGCTCTGCAGTTTCTGCGGATCTGCTAGGTGCGGCCCGGTGTCTGAGGAAGGGCTAGACCTCACGGTCGCCCGGACTCAGGCGGTAAGGCAGCTCCTGGAATTCATCTCCCTCCTGCAGACGGCGGAGGGATTGACTTGGAAAAGTTGAGCGTCCCTTCCGACGGGGCCGAAAGGCTCATGGTAGTGTGCGAAAGCGATCCCATGGCGTCCCCACTAAGGTGCCGGCGGAAAAAAGATGTGGGTTTTATGGTTTATGGTTGATAGTCTGGCATTGCACCTCACGCCGGGAGTTCCACACTGCCGTCACATTCGTGTGGCGGGATTAGTGCGTAAATGCATTTACTCATCTATAAAAATTTAAAAAAAGGCGGACGTTCCGAGACCAAATAAGAGACGTCTTGAAAAAAGGCCAGGTCAAGAGTACCCTAAACCGAAGAGCATGTATGAAGGGAATAATGAAAGTCGACGAAGGGAAAGAAGTATGTAAGGATCGTAGCAAGTGGAAAGAAGTGGTCTCTGCCTACCCCTACGGAAAAGAGGCGTGATTATATGTATGTATGTTTGTATGTAAATTTTATACTTAATAATCTTATTTTATCTCTATATTTATAATTAATAATCTTAATAAATCTCATATCTAATATTCAAAATTACTATTAAAAACATGATTTAAAAAGTACATATTACACATGCCATAGTGATAAAAAAATATTACTTTATTTGTCAGTATTAAACATAATACCTGCCAACTCACAGCAGAACAGCGCGGATTAAGCTCCAACCTTTCTCCTATATGGAAAAAGAGGCCTATGCACAGCACTTGGATGATACAGACTGAATGCAAATATTAATGAATGTTTACATAGTGCATAAGGCAGTACGACCCAGAAAGAGTCATTAATAAAAAACGAGTGTGCTTTAGACCACACGTCTGAATTAAAACTTACGAAACGTAACTCTCACTCTCTCTTTAGCTATTTTCGCTAATTTTTGTCTCCCTCTCAACTTCCGTTCGTCTCACCCGATCACATTTTTCGTAAAGCTAAAGTTGTCTGTAAAGTCGGTTTACGGATGATAGTTTTACGTGATTACCTCATAAAGGAATATTGATGAAAAATTGCATACTTTTATGAATTGAATTGAACTATTATCAATGAATTATTTCGAACTCTACTCTGACGTCACGCGAGAAGAGAGGTAAGTGAGTCACAAGCCAACGCTTGGGCCGATCGTGCCTCTCTATCGCTTGTTCATCGCTCCTGCTTGAATGCTCAGGCTCAGGCGGAACGTGACACTTTTTCCTGCGTGCAGCCGGTGTTCATCGATTTATAAGATGTTATCACGTCAAAAATAGATCTCTTTTTCGATGTATCATATGTAGTGTAGTGTCATCAAGGGAAACATTAAAAAGTTTTTTTTTTTATACAAATACTAGCTGACTCGGTAAACGTTGTCTTGCCGCTAAACGCTATTTAAAAATAGGGGCTGGTGGTAGAAGAGTGAAAATTTAGGGTTGTATCTATTTTTCAATGCCAAATCATAATAAAATAAAAAATAAATAATATATCGAAAAACAAAAAAAAAAAAAAAAAATTAGGGATGGACTACCCTTAACATTTAGGGGGGTGAAAAATAAATGTTGTTTGATTCTCAGACCTACCCAATATGCACACAAAATTTCATGAAAATCGTTCAAGCCGTTTCGGAGGAGTTTTACTACAAACACCGCGACACGAGAATTTTATATATTAGATTTCAAAATTTTACAATGTCATACACATTTACAATGCATAACTTAATGTAACGATATAAAAAATAACAGCTCTAATATTGAAGCATCGTCGGCTAGATAAGATTTATATCGAATTATTGAAGACTAGCATTCCGCCCCGGTTTTGCACGAGTATTTAACAATAATTTCAAAATATTTTTTCCATAATTTTTTTGAAAATTTAATATAGTCTATGTCACCCACAAAAAATATAACTTACCAACAGTGAAAGAATTTTTTTAAATCCGTTTAGAAGTTTCGGAGCTTACTCAATGTAAAAAAAAAACTTAATCTTTCTTCTTTATTATATTAACAGTATATATAGATATCTTCTTATTGTTAACTTGTTTTGTAAATATGTTATTATTAATACGGCAGATATAGATAGATTGGATATCAAATAACTACTCCAGTGAGTAACAGAGTGTAACTGTAGATGTAGATAAGTTTGATGCTAACTTTATCTCTGTGTCTGTCTGTTACACTGTATCTCTTAGGTTGGGCTTATGTCGATGTATTTGGAGGTTCCTTGCGGTCGTTTAACTATGTTCACATATGCTAAAATTCCATCTAAGTCATTCAAAATAAATGGCACTGTCATAGAAAAAGTTGCTACTGACACAGCAATTAATATTCCATTTCAAGATATGTAATAAATATAAATAATTCTTTATTACAAGTTAGAATATATTAATACAAGAAAAATAATCTATTTAAATAATTGATTAAATTACTAAACTTGTTGGGATGGATATCTGTATTAATATATCTATATGAAAAATAGTGTATAATTAATGTGTATTTTATAATTATAGCAGCGCCTTTCTAAATTATTTTTATAAGATGATGCTGCGGTCACACTGGATGCTTATATTTCTAAACATGGTGGTTGATATTGTTCTTCCTTCAATGTACCCAAATCAAATGTTAACCACCACTGCGGGCTTTACCACCTTAAATGATGCTCTAATAATTGCTGTGTCGATAGCCTTCTCGAGGCGCAATCTGCAGGGCTATCTTCAGATTTAACGTGATGCCAAGACGATTGAGTATCGAGTATATGAACTCTGTTAACCAGTTTCCATCTATTGACATCTTCATGTAATCAATCAAGCACTACCGTGGAGCCAGTCCAGGCAAATATCTGTAATTTGTCAGGCATGGTTTGGATGACCATTTTTATAAGTCGTGATAGTAGCAGTGCTCCACATCATCAAGTTTGGCAAAGATAGTTTTTTCTTCAAGGGTGCTAATTTTGTCTTAGGAGTCACAAGCGTCGATGTGTACTAGTCCTTAGAATTTATCGTGACCGGTGATGGCATTAATAGTGCAAGCATATGCTTTTTCGGATATGGTACAAAATCCAATAATTATTGGATTTTTAACTGTGCAATCGCCTTTATATCCAGGTCCATATCCATAGGTCGCTGGTTTATATCCAGCTCGAAGGACCAAAAAGCTGTTTGGTACAGATTACAGTATACGGCATGGAGCATAGAGAAATCTCTATGCTCCATGGTATACGGTTTAGTGACAGATGACATGTGAGGGTGTGGGAGTCATCAAAATGAACTCTTATTACCTCATCCTAAAAGAAAATATTATGAGGAAAACCAAACCCAATGAAAGTCGATCTAATACTAAGTTTACTAAGAATATTTTGAGTATATATAGGCAGAAGTACAGACGTCATGCGCATCAGCAAACAGCAGTTTCGTAAGAAATCCGCATCATGCAAACAACAATTTCGTAAGAAATAATCTAAATTAACGGACGTTATTAGTTTGCAAGACATTCACGTTGCTGATTGTGTGGTAATCCCACGTAATCCGTACAAATACGTAATTATATGTTTTATTAATTTATACGATTTTATTTTTGTATTATCCACACATTAGGAAATTTTAAAAAATTTTTAATATCATATCATTTTGAAAATAAAATCGTACAAATTAAAAATAGCATGGTGTCGTCTCCTGTCAAAGATTTTCATATGGTAATAGGTATGAAACTTTAAATAGTTACGGGTTTCTGTAAATAACTCACTATAGACGGTCGCTTAGAACCGAATATAAAATTATCATATCAAAAATTTCGACCTAACGGGTACATCGTTCCATAGCTTAATTGGCTAGAGCACCGACACGGTCAGTCGGAGATGCAGGTTCGATCCCCGCTGGAACGGTCGTCTTTTGATATGATATTAAAAAATGTTTAGAATTTCCTATATATTTTATCTATGGCAGAGCCATCAAAGAATAATACTTATATTGGAGCCACTCCTAACTGCACCAAGGCTAGTTAATTTGAAAAGCTAAAAATTTTTCGTCCTTACTTTTATTTTTATGATTATATCGTTGATGAATAAGCTACTGGACGTGTTATACGTCCATGAAACAAATTATAAACGAAAATCATAGTGCCTATTACACAATGACTTTTTTTTTGAAATTATCAAAAATGTAAAATTACAAAACAACCATTCATATTCAAAGAATTTTATTTTGATGGGCCTTATTCTTGTCGTAAATATAACGAGAAAAAATATTTCCGGTTATGTGCGAAAGCTAGCGTGTGTTGTTTGTTTTTTTAAAGACTGGAGAAGGGGGCAGTGGAGTGTGGACATTAGAAATTAGAATGAATGTTGTTGCTTAGAAAATAGATTAAATAGATAAAATATTCTTTACTTTATCTGTGCCCGACTCCAGTATCCATGCATTATTTGTTTTCAATTTCAAAGCAAGATATTATTATGATGTGCAGTGTTCTCGTGTTTTTAAACTAAAATTTAGTTTTGTGGGGATTTGTTGACGAAAAAACTATTTACGTAGTGGTGATAATACGTGTTATGAGCTAACAATTAAACAAACATGGATAGCAAGTTTCTTCTAAACAACTTTGGGTAACTATTATTGCAAAATCTTCACCGTAAAAGTTTTCTACGTAGCCATTTCTTATGACCTAGATTTTTTTACATAAAAGTGCATATAATATTTTGCTTGCAAAATGTCTGTCACCTACATCGCGAGTAAATAAATTTAAAAAGTTTAGTGAAATTATATTTTTGTTTTTCTAGTTAAGAACAATTTATACTTCCGTATTCGATAAAATTCACTGAATATTACGTTGTTAGCTAGTAATTTGGAATTGAAATTAACGATTATAATCGAATTTTTTTGTTTTAATATCAAGTATTATTTAGGTACCCTAATTTTAAATAAAATTGAAGACAACCAGATTCTTTAAATCCTACGTTCAAGTGAACGAAACCTTTAGGGCGAAGCTTTATCAACCATTTAAAGTAAAATTTAATACTTTTAAACTTGTTTGTAAGGTCAACATGATGTATGGCATTCTGTGTGCCCTTTAACCATTATAAATACTTAAATACATTATTTAATTTGTCTCTTGAAGGTTTTTTTATTAAGTACTTAACCTTCACTGTAAATGTAAAATATTTTTATTCTCTTGTCATTGCAAAAATTGATTGTATTCAAAGCAAGGCATAATTTGATATCTTGTACTAGGAGGAAAGGTTACCAGCGCTTTCTCCATACAAATGTAGTCAGCTGTTTCCTCCTTAGATAATGACACTAGACTAGATCATATTTTTTTTACATAAAAACTTTAACTTGCCATGGCCATGCCCCTATGTCTTGGTTTTTTTCACATTTGTATTATCATAGGGAGTGAGTCTACAAAACTAAAAATATTGCTTAATTTTTTTGTACATTTTTTGAGTCGTTAAAAAAAATGCATATTTACAAAAAACGAGAACAGGTTTTTAGTTACATAAAAAAAATTGGCATGCTTTGGGGAGAAAAAAAGTTGACTTCAAAATGCTTTTTTGGCCAATAATTATCTACCTAAAGCAGTCTGAGCTGCAGTTGTCATACAGCGAAACAGGAACATTTTATTCAAATACCTACCTATTTTTCAAAAATCTCTCAGGTACTTTTTCCTCTTAACAATCATTTATAATGCCTAGGCATCAGATTTATATGTGTCAAACAATTTGAAAATATACTTTATATAATAATAGTTTTCTTTTGTGACTTCGTTTGCATGGACTACACGATTTAGACTGTTCTGTTTTCTCCAATCGAAATAGTAACTAGAGTAGGATTCTGTAGTAAAGTAGATCTTTGAAATTGTTAAAGAATTTCTAACTTTATCTATTACAAAGAAACAAAAAAAAAAAAAAAATCTTTTCTCTTTTTAATTTACTATAGATTAGACACATTTAAAATAAATGAACATCTTTGATGACTCTAAATTTTATTTAATGACCATGTGTTGGCGCAGCGGTCATAGCACTGACTGTTGCGCTGGCGGTCGCGGGGTTTGATCCTCGCACATGACAAAAATTTGTATTGACCATATAGATGTTTTTAAATATCATTTTTCACTACTTTTCATCATGTTTAATTATCACATATCTAATGACTCCATCTACTTACATACTATGTTACAAAATCTCTACCCTTCTCTTTTGTAAAAAAGGGAAGGGAAAGGGAATATCTAATATTGGGTGTGTTGTAAAAAATATCTGCAGGACAGTCATACCGCACATGTTTTTCACTATCACTACATAGTATAAAACAAAGTCGCTTTCTCTGTCCCTGCACATGTATGTACGCTTAAATCTTTAAAACTACGCAACGGATTTTGATGCGGTTCTTTTTAATAGATAGATTGATTCAAGAGGAAGGTTTATATGTATAATAATATCCATTAAATAGTGGAGAAATACTGTTATTTTTGAGTTTTCTAATGTTATGTCGTAAATAATTATTTTTTTTTTCGCTTAAATTGCAAACGCAGGCTGAACCCTACGAGATTTATCAAAATAATGTACTAAGTATTGTACACATTGAAAAGGTCTACAGAAAACTCCGCGATGGTATATACCTATCTCTTATGGATATCCCACAATAACATTTTTTTGTCATTTACTTTTACGACAAATAATGGCTAATTTTCGAAGCGATTTTAACCAATACAGCATTAATCCTTATCCAATTAAATACCTTTAATATATTTTTTATTTAATATAGATCTATATGGCCCTTTACAGCATATGATTTAAATGAATATTTTCGAAGATATTACAGATTTAAAAATCGCGGTACGTAGCGTTTGCGGCGGTTCCGACCGGCTTTTACTCTAAGTTAACGCGTGCGGGCCACGGGCAGTAATGAATAAATCAAAACTACTGGATCGATTTTAATCATTTTTCAGGGAATGACATAGGCTATAATTATATTTTATACCCGTGCGAAGCCGGAGCGGGTCGCTAGTTGTGTATATAATAAAGTCCTCCTGGCCTCCTTTTTTCATTGTATCATCATGAAAATAGAAAAATTAATATTTAAGTTATTTTGCCTGCCTAAATTTTAGTTTTTTATTTTTATTTTTATATCACTAGTCGGCAAACAAGCGTACAGCTCACCTGATGGTAAGCGATTACCGTAGCTTATAGACGCCTGCAACACCAGAAGCATCGCAGGCGCGTTGACGACCCACTCCCCAGTAGTAGTTTTTTAATTGTTGAAATAGAAGAGATACTAAATATTATTACAGTGATAACCTTGGTATTAGTCTTTTATATATCTTTCACAGATAAATAATAATAGTTATGTGACATACGATTTATATATTACAAATAAAAATTTAACGCGCATTTAATATAATAATTTTACATGTAAAGGAATGTGATATTTACTTTGATTCAATCGATATAATTATGGAACTTTGATAAAATATATCCGCTGTGCGGGCGCAAAGTTCATAGCTCCACAGCGACGTCACAACGCGAATGAAACGCTTAGTGCGTGCGCGAGAGTGCGACGGGACGCTCGCGTTTTCGGGTCCTGTTCACTTCTTTTGTGACGTAGATAATGAGAGTTTGACATCGTTGTTAATAGCTCTATCGTGTTAAAATATATAAAAAAATGAAAGTTGACAAGGAGACATGCCTCTCGGTCGAGGAATCTAAACCGATGATATCCGACAGGAAGGGCAGCCTGAAAGTCACCATCACACCGGCGCAGCCGAAGACCCTAACACATCTACCGAAACGACCGCCTGTCGATTTGGCTTTCACGGACTTGACCTACAAGGTCCAGGAAGGGAGAAAGAGCAGTAAGTACCACAGGAATTTACCCTTTAATCCATTTTATTACACATACCTATTTATTTCTATTAAAATTAAATCATAACTTATAAATACCAGAAAATTATTAAGTGTCGTAATATAAATTCCTATATTCAATTACTTGTTCATTTATTAAAGTAACGTAATCGAAAATATACCAACATAAATTAATTACAAAGGATGCGATGTAGTCTTTGTTTGAGTATTACTTTGTTTCGCTCGGTTGTTTTTACCTAATCATATTGTTTGTGGACGGTCATTATAACGTCACGTGTCAGTGGGCAGTAATTAAATATTCTAATTACGATTAACGAGCTCTTCATCGTTATGACGACGAAAACATCGTTCCCCCTGAATAATAACACTCATTGATTAGGTCTTAAGCATAAAATATAGTCGATTGACAGTTAGTACTGTTGATGGCACTCCAGTTTTTATCACCAAGTTTTACAATTCCCACTTAGATTTACTCCTGTGCCTTAACACAAACCCCCAGACCACGGCAAACATCTGCATGGCCAATACGAATGTATGCCATGTGCGGAATCGAACCCGCGCGCAACAGTCATAACCCAGTGACGTGACCGCTAACCAGTATTAAAAAAAACTTCAATTCCCACCCTGAATCTGGGTGTAACACATTTATTTTTGTAATAATAATTATAATAATAAATACAAATTTACATTTATAGAAAAAAAAAAGTGTAACAGTCGCCTATTTTGTTTAACAGGTATTTAGTTGCCAACCTTATGCGTTTTAACGACGACCGTGTGTCAAACAAAAACGAAAAGAAAATGTATAATATATTTATATCTAAAATCTTTCTTGAAGTTGGACACATACCATTATTTATGAATAATACTTGATATATTCATGAATTGATTGAATGCTAGATAAATCATAAATTAAAGTTCATTATATATTTTGCGTATTTAAAACAGCATCTCATCACGTCCGTAAAGAGGAAATAACTCGGATTTCCTGACTGGTTTTTAAAATTGCTTCCTTGAATAGGTTCATCTCAAAAACAATAAATTAATATAATATATATTTGTGGCTCTTTGTTACAATTTAAATATAACGATGACCCTCCATTATAAAATTTAAAAAATCCCGACTGAAGTTAATTAAAAAACAATGAAATTAATATAATTTATTATATTAATGAATTATATTGTAAATTGCTTAAAATTAAAATTAGTCTTAGAGGTTTTGAAATTCTATCACTTTGTGTTTCTGTCATTCTTATATGGTCAATTTATATCTATATACTTGAAACTTGTATTACGCGATCTATATCTTTAGATTTTATTAGCAAAAAACTTACTTTACAACTCATAGCACTGTATAAAGTCCGTGAAGCATTTACTTATAATCTGTAATTATAAGTACATTATATTTATAAGGTCTTTCTTAAAAAAACCTGTCCCTGTTATTTATATTTTATAAGATTTTTCTTAAAAAAAAACCTGTCCCTGTTAATTATATTTAAAATATAAGTGCATTAATATATTATCGGTATACAAATTATGAATGACATTGGTATAACATAAAATACCTGTTTTATATAACTACTATAAATAATGTCACAATCGTAATAAATAATAAATAATCATATATATAGATTGATTTGAAAGACGCCGCGTTAGCGCAACGGTCACAGCTAGGATAGTACCTGTTGCGCTGGCGGTTGCGGGTTCGATCCCCCGCACATGACGAAAATTTGTATTGGCCATACAGGTGTTTGCCGTGGTCTAGGTGTTTGTGCAGTCCTTGTGCCTCGGAGAGCACGTTAAGCCGTCGGTCCCGGTTGTTATCATGTACACCTGATAGCGATCGTTACTCATAGTAGGGAATATATCCGCCAACCGGCATTGGAGCAGCGTGGTGGATTAAACTCTGATCCTTCTTCTACATGGGGAAAGAGGCCTATGGCCAGTAGTGGGATATTACAGGCTGAAGCGAAGCGTATAGATTGAATTATTGATATATTAATATAATATTACATAGTATTACATAGTATTACATAGTAGTTAGTAGTATATTTAAGAATTTGAACTATTTTTGCATAGATGCATTGACTGTCGAACAAAATAGATTTTGTACATAGAGATGAGGCTCAAATGATCTATATATTTATTTATACATAGCTGCAAAAGAACGTGTATTCACTTTCCTCGACGTATAATTATTGCTTCAGTTACTAAGATTTTCGGTACTACAGTTTTTGCGTGATTCTTTTTTTTTATCAGTAGGTCGACAAACAAGCGTACGGTTCACCTGATGGTAAGCTATTACCGTAGCTTATAGACGCCTGCAACTCCAGAAGCATCGCAAGCGCGTTGCCGATCCAATCCCCAATCCCCCCCAGGAGCTCTGGTCACCTTACTCACCAACAGGAACACAATACTGCTTGAAAACAGTATTATTTAGCTGTGATCTTCTGTAAGGTCGAGGTATTACCCTAGTCGGGCTGCTCCATATTTTGTGCAGGAAATTCCTGCTGTGCCCTACCTCAGTTAAATTCTCTTATTATAGTTATTAGTCTTAAAATTGCACTAAAGGTTTCTAACATAAAAATAATTGTAAAATATTATCGGTATATTATGCCGAGACTAGCATGCTGTTACATTGCCCGGTATATTCTATAATTACCTATATTAATACGTGAAGCAAAACTTTGTATCACTTTTTACGAAAATTGGACTGATGGAGGCGTATGAAACGTACAGTTATTATTTCTATAGATAATGTGTGCAGAATGCTAATACTTTTTTAAATTTATGCACAAAAAATACATTAAATCGGTAAAAAAAAAATACACACTACAATGTATTTGACACACAAACGCATTTATACTCTTTTGATTATTATCATAGGAGTTATAGTCTTGGACAACAGAACCTAGATAATGTTCAAACTTATAATTTAAATTAATTATGGTCGAATTTCGACATCTGGGCGACCACTAGTATTGTATAAATTTCTATGTAATGATCTTTCTTACTCTCAAATAATGTAGATGTCTCGATAATTTAGTGCCAGGGACCCGGAAATACACAATACAAATAAACATTCAGACCACGACGAACATCTGCTTCGCCCATACGAACTATTATAACTCGCGGGAACATACCATCTCCTATAGCCACTACGCTTAAAAAAAAAATAATTAAGATAAAATTGTATTATAAATACACACATTTTAAACTAAGTGTAACCGTCGTTTTGAAGTTAGATAGGTTAGGGTTATTATTTTTTTTGTCACGAAATTATGCCGATAAACTGTCCAATTTAGAGCTTAGATAATTCGAAGGTTCTTTATCTAAAGCCTTACTACTAAGTATATTTAGACAAAGAAGAGAAGAAAGTATTGTTATTGTATATATATTTTACATTATTTATTTCAGTTGATAACAGTTTATCGGTCACATAGCACGCAATCGAAACTTGAACGTTTGTAACTAAAGATAATTACTTAAATGTTTTTGAGATACTTAGATAACTGTTGCTGTTTTCTCTGATTTCTGATTTTTCTTACCGACAAGTCGCGATGGTTTACCAACATTTATACTTATGAATATTAAGTTCCTTGTTTCGTCCCAGCGTGCTGTTCTGAAGTAAATTTTCCTGATGAACAACCTTCGTCATGCAAAAAAATTAATTCCGAGGAATAAAGGAAAAGAAGTAAGAGATATTGTAATACTTATATTCTATAGTTAGCCGAGACTATAAATCTAGTTTCGATATCATATGATTTCGAGAGATTCGATTATTTTTTTCCATTTTAAAATAATATTTATTATTTATTATCGCCGGGTTGGCGAGTTTTCAGTATAGCTATATAATTATGCGTCTATGGGTAGTCTTCAGCGTATATAAAAATATTATTAGTCTACTTTTGTCTAATAAAGAAAAGTTAAAATTTAGTGACTAACAAGATCCAGTATAAATAAATATATACTAAGTTATAAGTTATACGTTTTTCTCAGTACTTAAAACTTTCCGAATACATTTTAATTCAATAAAAATATCCATTTAGGTATATACGTTATTTTATTAATTGGCGTTATAATATGTAATTTAATTATACTGTTATAAAGCAATGAAAATTTAATTACTTATATATAATTTATGTTTAATATTTTTGTTCCTTAGATAAATCATTTTTTTCACAGTATTCACTTTAAATTTTCAGTAGGATTATCGTCCTTAGCACCTACATTTAACGTTTGTTTTGTTTGTTAACGCAACCTCTTAAAGTGGAGTCACTATTAGTTTTAATGTTTCCGTAATGGACAAGGTTTATCACGCAATTTTTCAAGGGGTCACATTTTTGTTATCTGCGCGTTTTCGAGGACACGGCGACAAGTGATTTTTGTTAAAATATTACTATTGTGCTTGTCATCGTATGATAAATGTGTGTATTAGAGGGCTGAGGATTAAGAATCAGATTTGAAAAAGGTTTCAAGAGGACATTATAAAGACAGCCCCTTGAACGCCCCTTGACTCACTAATGTTGTCGAAGTAAGGGGGATCTAGGCGTCATATGAACATAAATTATTTAATTATCATATCAACGAACAACTTTACCGAAGCGCTTGCTATCGGAAATCGTCTTTGTCTGTGTCAGTCTGTATTCTTCTGGATTGTAAACATGTCACAGTTTCCACTTGGCAGTCGTCGCTCTAAATCATAGGGAATTGTTTAGCTTTAAATAGACGGAAAACACCATGAGAAACAATGTTATTTTGTACAAGGAAATAATATAAAAGCTTATGCTTTTCCCTTTAAGACGAACGTATTTTTATGACGTCAATTTTATTTTTTGCATTTATTAACAACTAGCATGTCTTGTAGTCGATTTTCTTTTTTTTGATAATTTATTTTTTATTGAAAAAAATATAAGAGTAATGTCTTCCGATTTGGTGATGAATTGACGTAGTGGTTACAGCTAATGACTTGTCCTCAGTCAGGACGGACTTCTTTGTCTTTGGTAGCGTTTCACAAGATTTTCATCTTAGCGACAACGCTTCCCGATATTAAGCGTGAAGTGTTTTATTTATTTTTATTATGATGACATCAGTCAGTCAGTCATTTCAGCCTATTTCAGTCCACTGCTGGACAAAGGCCCCCCAAGTTCGCGTCAGACATCCCGGTTTTCCGCAATCCTCATCCAGTCTATATGATGACATATTTTGTGTTAATTTTTTTTATGCTATTTTATTTCGGTTATGAATTCTTTGTTACGGTACGTTAATTAAACTGTGTTATATGTACATATAAGTTAGTCGAGAGCTCGAATGTAAGTTAGATATAACTAGAATTACCTGTTCTAAATGATAATAATTGTGTTTGCTCGCAAATGAAAAAAAACCGACTTCAATTACATCGACATGTTAATACAACGTAACAAGACGGAAAAAAAAATAACAAACGGATTAGTCGTCACTACGATTTTCGAGGGTTCCCCTCGATTTCTCTGAGATCCCATCATCAGATCCTAGTTTCCTTACCATGGTACCACTCTTGGGATATCTCCTTTCCAACAAAAAAGGATTGGCAAAATCGGTTCATTAACGACGAAGTTATCCCCGAACATACATAATATATATACGATCGAATTGAGTAACCTCCTCCTTTTTTTTTGAGGTCGGTTAAAAATTTACAAAAATATACTGAACGGATAGAATGTTGACCTTTTACATGCAGTCAAATTTCAGATGAGTCATATATTAATGGATAAATAGTTTTGACGCTACACATTGACATTTGTCGAAGCTTATTTGTAATTCAAAATAAAGAACGAAAAATTTATCATTAAAATCGGCATCAGAAGCACTATTGAATCTTCTTCTTTAATTTATTAATTTCAATTAATGTAAATTGTGTGGTTATGACAGTAAAGAGTATAGCCACCACTTCTCCTCCGTGGGTGTCGTAAGAGGCGACTAAAGGATAACATAGTTCCACTACCACCTTGGAATTCAAAAAGCCGACCGATGGCGGGATAACCATCCAACTGCTGGCTTTGAAATACACAGGCCTAAGACGGGTAGCAGCGTCATGCCAGCAGCTGCTTGTCGTGTGGTCTTGTTTAAATGGTATCTGACGGGTACTTTTTGAGTTATCAATAATGATGCGTCTTTACATGAGTATCTATTTATTTATTTTTCGTTTGCCTACGTTATATTACTGATCGATATTATTCGTCGGTTTTAATATTATATCGGTCGGTATAAATAATTATTTATTAACTAATAGAGGTGACCAATCATGAACGCATGACAAACGTATTTGGAACTGATCAACGCACGTAGAATATTAAATGTCTTTTATGTTGGTAATCGATTTTTTATTGTTATCTCTATAGCGTTATAACGAGTAAATAATGAGTTATTAAAATAATTAAATTATGAAATACAAAATAATGATTTCGTATTTACAAGCGTACTTATAAAACTAAAACTATAATTACTGTCTCCATATATAAGTATATATTTCTAGTATATTATATCGCACCTTCGGTGGAACAAGGGCGTATCTTACAAAAAATCGTAAAATGAGTTAAATATGCAGAAATGCCCAAAAAACACTCTAGTATCTAGTGGGACAAAGAGTCCCATTAGATTCACTTTAAAAGTCGCTACACGGCAATAGTGTCTTTGTCATTTTGGATCGAATTGGTGGGCGTTTTGGCGCGACATCGTCTCATTGGTCAGTTGCGCCGTTTCCCCCGCGCGCAATGTTTTTATCTTGGAGCGCCAAAGCCGCGAAGGTAAATATGTCTTTTGATATTTGATATTCCTGGAGAGACAAAGTCATATTTAGCACACTTATGCCTGTTTCGTGAGCAAATGCTTGGAAAGACAAAGCCATTGCAACACTTGTGACTTTGTACTTCCAACATTTTTATTATTTTATAGTGTTATGAACAAATGTGGTGTTGTTATTCCAATACATGTTTTATAAAATAGGCATAAAAACAATTCATACTTTCTCATACCGAATTCCTTTCTAACTCTGAGTAGTTGATTACACTGTGACAAATAATTTTTTTTTTTAATTTTAAAATGGTGTTGCTGTTTAAACTCTGAAGCTTTATTCTAAGTTTTACAGTTAAATTTTCAGGGAAAAATGGGATCCCGAAGTCGAAAAGTTTTGATGATGTTAAATGATGACAAAGACATTCAGAATATCGAAGAAATGCATGTGCCTCAAATTGATAGCATCCAAGCCACCTTCGTTGAAGACCACAAAAATCATCATCATCATCATAATACCAGCTCATGGACGCCCACTGCTGAGCAGAAGCCTCCCCTAATGCTTTCGACGACAATCGGTACTGCGTTGGTTTTTTTTTTGGCAGCGGGTCTTGAAGAACTTAGACCCCACCGCACGGGCAATTTCCACCAGCCCGTCGTTGAGCTCGTCCACATTTACGCAGTCGGCCAGGCGACAGGCCAAAGCGATTTTGGAGTTCGAGTTGAAAGCTCTCGGGGTTTTGAATCTGAGCAGGCGCAGGTCGGAGCGCAGACCCTATCAGCCGACCCCTCTCAAACTTGACATCGATATTCAATGTGCCTCGGACAAGTCGGTGATCACTTCCTGTTTTCACAGCATTGAGACATCACTAAATATGTCCTTGTTCGTCGACATGATAAAGTCTATCTCGTTCCTGACGGTGGCGTCGGGACTCAACCAGGTCCATTTGCACCGTTCCGGCTTCCTGGAGAAGAATTTCATTATAAAGAGTCCCTCCTTCTCCATGAAGTCAGTCAGTAGCCAGTCCCGGGAGTTCCGTTACTCGTATCCAAATTGCTCCACTCACAACTCATCACCGCATCGTCTGCTTAGCTTCGCATTGAAGTCCCCCATCATAGCAGTGTAGTGGCATGTAGAGCTATGTATGGCTGTAGAGATTTCCTCATACATAGCTTCCACTTCGTCATATGGATGTGTCCAGGTCGGTGCGTAAACCTGTATGACCTTTAGCGAATACCGCTTGGATATTCTGAGTATAAGGTACGCCACCCTGCTCGACACTCTCCTGACGACGTCGATGTTGTTGACGAGAGCCTTGCGGACGAGGAACCTGACACCACCCTGGGACTGTTAGTCGCCCTCCCGATAGTACAGCAGGTTGCCAGACTTTAGACATCGAGTCCTCTCCCTTTCTTCGGACTTCAGATAAGCCTATAATATCTCAGCTCAACCTGCTGAGAGCTTCTTTCTACTCAATGAGCTTCGCGTCGGTCCGCAGCGTCCTAGCGTTATATGTTGCCAGGGCCAAGTGTCGTCGTTGGGTGTGGTGGCCTGGCTTCTGCCGGAGATTATAGCCTCTTGCCCCGCCGTTATCGGGGCCGCCGGGGACTGGGGGACAATTTTTTGTCGTGTCTGCCATTTAGGGGGATTTGGCGTAATCGCCACGCTTGCTAGGCTGTGCTTAGAAGGCGCTGCTGCCCACCCTCTAGTGGTTTTTCCTCTATCGCCTCTTACGATACCCACGGGATGAGATGGGGTGAAATTACAGATACCTCTTTAAGGGATAGATCTCGCGCTACGTGATTAATTTGTTTTCTATGAAAGCATCGTTGCTATTATTATTTTAGTTTCTTAGATACGTTTTCTTTTTATCGTTTATTTTTTTTTGTTAAATATTTACTGTAAAATGCCAAAGTGGTCTGTAGAACAATAACTATGAAGATTGTTTGTAGTTTTATGTTCGTTAGTTTTGATTTGTTCAAGTGGAGTTACTATGGACAAAGATTTTATAACGTTAATATTGACACTAATTTTAAAGGCAAATTCCAAAGAGTTTCGCTAGAGTTTTTTAAGATTTTTCAACAGAAGTTCCTAAAAAAGATGTTTAATTATAAAATAAAACATTTTTTGCAACAAATAAACTAATTTCTATTTTTCAAAATCTTTAAAACACGAACGATAAATATGGTCATAATTACAAAACGATTTAAATGTTGGTGGAACAAAGCCATAAATGTACACCTTATTTTGAAAAAAATATTAATAGCAATTAACAAAAAATATTTGGCACTTGCAAACTACATGGCCATATTCACAAATAAATAGGTCGTATTTCATGCAAAGAACAAACACTTTGAAGCAGTACAAAGACGAATAATACGACTCGGAATGTAAAAAAAACTTTAAAATGGCTCTCCTGTAAAATTACAAAAAGTGGAGTTGAGCCCTTGTTCCACCGAAGGTGCGATATGTTCTGAATGTGTGTGTGAGTTGTGTTTCGCCTTAGGCTTCTTCCGCGTGGCCTACACGATTTTAGCTATTCCATTTTCTCTCATTCAAATATAGCCTATGTCACTCAGTCATAACGTAGCATTCTACTGTTAAATGAATTCTTAAAATTGATTCATTCGTTTTTGACATTATCCATTAGAAACAAACAAAAAATCAAAACCTTTTTACTTTTAATGTTAGTATAATAGATACCTATGATGATAATGACGGTGATAGATAGGTATATTGTTAGTCACTATGACAGTGATTGGTTTCTGAAATTGTAATAATATTTGTTGAGACAGGTAATGAGTGATATTTTTTTAATAACAATATTAACTAATAAACCAAATAAATTCAATTGATATTAGTATACTTATGTTTTGTTAAAGTTAGATTGATTTTACTGTAAATACAAGGAGTGTTTTGTAGAAATGTTTTGTCGCCGCGAGCAATAATTTAAAGTACCTAGGGTATATAGTTATATTACTAATACATTAAAATATTTGTAGTCAATACTTTCAGTGACTTGACAATGAAGACACGCACTTCACACTAAATTGCAAACCTTGTTTTTTTTTCCCTTTTTAGAGGTTATTTGTCGCAGTCGGGTTTTTTGTTTTTTCAATAAGTTTTTTTTTTTTTTACTAAAAAGATTGTTTAAGGTCAAAAAAAATATATTTTTATCTTTTTGTTTTTATGTCGTTTTAATTTTCTTAAATTTGCATACTTAATTATACTTACTTTATTTCCCTGTCGGTTACTTTTTATCCGACTTCCAAAAAAGGAGGAGGTTCTCAATGCGATTGTATTTTTTTTATGTACACATCAGCACTTTTGACTGGGTTGACCGATTTCGATGAATTAATTGAAAGGTGTTGCGTGTCATTTGGTCCCATTTAAATTTAATTGAGATCTGACAAGTACTTTTAGTGTTATATCTAATAATACGTGTTTACTTGACTATTCTTTCGTCGTTGTATTAAACCGCATAACTTTTCACTGGGCTTTCGATTTTGATGATTCTTTAATTGATAGCTAGTGTAATAAATTTGATAGTGTAGTAAATTTGATCTAAATCTGATGACTACTTTTGGAGTAATCTTTGATAGCGCGTATTTACTTGACTATTTTTTTGTCTACTTACGTTGTTTAACTTTTTGTTTCGTTTGCGAGCAAACACAATTATTATAAATAAGTATTTAAAGTACTAATACGAACAAGTTTGTATGGTCTTTAATTTTCCGTGTTTTTCGTGTTCATAGACGTTTGATCAGTATTTTTTGACATTGAGGGAAAGTCACACATAATACATTGTTCATAAATATTGTTTAACCTCTTATTTTTAGATCCGGTTTGGTATTGGTTAAAAATAAATAACCATTTTTTTTTGTAAGTCTTGATGTAATTTTTACGCCTTAATATATCTTAAACGTTTCCCTGTCATATCGGAAGTGGAAATTTCAGGAGCATTAATAAGTATGCCAGCTTTTATGGAAATTCTGTATGGCAAAAATAATGATTATACACTTTTGACCCCTCTATATAAATATTATCATTTTTCGACGCGAGTAAAACCGCGGGCAACTGCTAGTCAAATATAATAATATTTAGTCTTTTACGAGCGAAATACGACAAGGTTTCTTTATAAAAACTTTAATTCAAAACTTGATTTCGACGGAAAATTCTAGAACCAGTTTCATTACTGCTTTTGATGTAGTACTATTATTAATATTATTTTTTGCTACCCACACATGAGGGAACTGCAAACATTTTTAATATCATATCAAGAATCGACCGTTCCAGCGGGGATCGAACCTGCATCTCCGACTGACCGTGTCGGTGCTCTAACCAATTAAGCTATGGAACGATGTACCCGTTCGGTCGAAATTTTTGATATGATAATTTTATATTCGGTTCTAAGGGAGCGTGGCGCCGTCTATAGTTAGTCCTTTTACAGCACTCTCAACCAGCTAGACCACGACGAACTACTGGTTACCGTGTACAAATGTTTGCTACGAGCAGGGATTATAAGTAAGATTTTATGCGAAGTTAGTAGGTTCCAATTAAAAAAACTTATTTTGTTTAAGGTTAATATTTTTTCATTAATGTTAAATTATATTTACGTGTAACTGTTTACATCTTAATTAGTCGTTATACTTGGAATTAACATCAAGGTATTAACACCAATGAACATTAAGCGAAAGGATGTTCATAATGAAATATTATTAACCCTTATCTATACAAATAAATAAAATTGAAATGTCTGTTTGTGTAATATTAAAGTAACAGCTTTTTACTAAGTTCATAGTTGTATACATAGTAACAACATGTAACAAAATAACATTTTTTATTATCTTGGAACGAAGTTCCTTAGACATAACGCCAAATAGGTTTTAATATTTATAGACTATCTATAGAATATCCATTAATTACGTGTGCTATTTTTCCATTAGATTAAACTGCTTATATAATAATAAATGAATAAAAAAGGACAAATAACTTTATACCTAAGTATTTTAAATACAAATGCCAATATATTTAAAATACTATAAGAAAATTAAGAATTCTTTAAAATCTGCCAAATTCAGCCATTTTTTTTGAATCCTTATCTGGACCAGACCTGGTCCTGATCCAGTATGCGTTACCATACTTGATTATATTTTATATAAGACTATCCTTACCTATGTATATCCTTATATGCTTTGTGGCTACGGCATTAAAGAATATAGCCACCCCCTCTCTTCCCGTGGGTGTCGTAAGAGGCGACTAAGGGATAACACAGTTCCGCTACCACCTCGGAACTTAAAAAGCCGACCGATGGCGGGATAACCATAGGATGGTTTTGAAATACACAGGCCGAAGACGGGCGTCTCAGCCAGCCCTGCGGTCACCAACTCGCCTGCCTAGCGTGGTGACTATGGGCAAAACACATGAGTTCACGCTATTTTTGGCGTGAACTTTTGGAGGCCTATGTCCAGCAGTGGACTGTGATAGGCTGAAATGATCAGACTTGGTCCTAGTAAGGCTTGCTGGATCTGGCATGCCTCATTCTATCCTGATCCGGTCCAGATACATGACCTGGTTGAGCCTGACTTTTTTTCTAGTCGGGCAGCTAGTCATTATATGTAAAAGATAATAGCTTTAATTTTACTATGTGTACTTAAGTTTATACAGCTAGAACGAATTAAAAAAAAATACTTATTTTTTTTCTTTAAAATACCTCATTTACTCCGCTCTACGATACTCTCATAAAATCATATTAAGTTGACACAAAGATCTCTTTTAGAGGTATTTCCAATGTTGCTTTCAACTTTATATTAAATGTTTCTGCATATTTTAAGCGCAATAAAGTAACTATAGTACGTTTATGCTGCTAAAAATAATATATAATTTTTTTTTAAGAATTATATAATTAAACTTGTTTGATAAAATTTGAAGTGTTATACAATATAACTTAATTCTAATTATAACAATACAAAAAAATAAAATAATAACTTTAAGCTAAATATAATACTTCCATTGAAAGGATTAAAATGATTGGAACTATAGTTCAAAAGTATATAGATTACCATATACCCGTTGTGCTTTGCAATATAACAGGTTAATAAACGTATATTAGGTATGTAACCGAGGAAGGGAAAACCGTTTTCATACCGGTTTTCTATATATAAAGGATTGCATTCTGTACCTGTGCGAATCTCAAGGGCCGATCGCCTTTTATTCTGATGTAGGGAGTTAATATTTTGTAGCAATGTAACGTACCCACTCTTTTATTTATAATACTTACAAAATGAAGTTGAATAGGCAGAGCAGAATTTGGTAATGAGGTAAGGAGGTACCTACTGCGTTAAACTTTAAAAAATAATATACATATATTCTTTGATTTTTGTGTGTCAGGTGTTGTGACATATTATATATGACGAGACCGCCGACATTTCAAGAGCTACATATGCGATTTATCTCTGATCTTCTGTAAGGTTGTGGTACTTTCCGAGGAGATCTGTTCCAGATCGCTATTTTCATTGTCTGCTTTTGCCATTCTTCAATCATACTAATTCTTGCCGTCCAAACGAAACAAAACTTGAGCGTCGAAACAGTTAAACAGTTCAGTATAGTACATGAATGCAGGATTAAAATTATTACGTAGCTATGGATGTCCGTAATTCTATTGTCTCTATTATTAAACATCTTCATACGAGTAATATGTTATTAAATCGTTTAAATTAAACGCCACACGTTCGTTACGGGTAATACGACTCCCACCAACATAGCCCCGTCATCGTTATATGACCAAACAAAAGAGTGCTCAATGGCCTTACCAAATAATTACCTAGCTGAAGTTGTGATTAATAATTAATTAGTCTTGTTCAATATTTCATTGCACACTCACCTCCGACGATTATTGTGCAAGTGTATGCTTATAATCTATGTTAACGTGATAAGCAATAAAACTTCTGATTAGAAAGTAAGATTACCGAAAATAAGTATTGTCTATATGAACTAAATTGCTATGAATTATGTATGAATTGAGCTGATTAGCTTGTAAATGTCCCACTGTTCAGCAAACACTTCTTTTAGTAGTAAGACTGGATCAGTTGCTTGACAAATGGAATGTAACTTAACATAGATGAACTAACGATCACCAAGAGCTAAGTTGACTATTTGTACAACTACACTAGAATATTTGTCAAGAACAGAACGAAAGAGCTGCAAGCAGCTTATACAATATGTAGATGGGATACGATCGAATCAAACCACATACACACAACTTTTTAAAGCAATTTACAATTAATCAGTAGTTTCAAGATAGAAGACTTTTAGCGGTAATTTCATGTGTTTTATCGGGAAATCAAAACATGAACATGATGTACGGTGCCCCGGTTTGGGCGGATCGCCTCACTGAGAGGAATAAGGCCGCACTGCGGTCGTCGCAGAGGATCATCGCGGTGAGGGTGATCCGGGGGTACCGTACGGTATCGTAGGCTGCAGGTACTGCTCTAACCGGTGAGCCCCCGGGAGCTCGTGGCGGAGGTCTTTGCCGAGACCTACTCATACGTCTCCGGTAGGAGAGCTCTCGGTGAGAACCCCACGTTGGACGGGATCCTACGGGTGCGCCGGATGGGGCAAGAAGCGCTAATGCGGAGGTGGGGGGAGGACCTGGCGGAGCAGCCGTACGGCACACGCGTAATGGCTGCGTTGCGTCCGGTCCTTGAGCGGTGGATGCGCCGTAAGCGCAAGCCCCTTACCTACCCTCTGACGCAAGTTATCACCGGGCACGGCTGCTTTGGTGAATACTTGTGTCGGACGGCCCAAAGGGAGCCGACGACTGGATGTCACGATTGTGGCGCGGCGGTGGACTCTGCCCAGCACACCCTCGACGTGTGCCTGAGATGGGCGGCGCTGCGTCGCGATCTGATGACAGTCCTTGGAGGGGACTTGTCACTGCCGAGCGTCATCACCGCGATGCTCGGCGACGACGAGTCCTGGACGGCGATGGTCTCCTTCTGCGAGACAGTAATGTTCCAGAAGGAGAACAACGAGCGGATGAGAGAGGCCACCGACGAGGCCTCCGTCCTCAGGCGATGAACGGGGGTGCATAGGAGGCGCTACTTAATGCGCCTGCAGTAACGCCCCTGTGCTCGTGTTGGGCCGGGATGGGAACCCGGTCCTGCTAGACATGGCGTCGTCGGGATTGTTTAGAGGTGAGCCGAACGGTCCCCATGGAGAAGAAGTCTGATCTTTTCGCCGAGGCCAGCCTGTCGCTGTAGGGATCCTGTTGCCTGCAGATCAGGGACCCTCCAATTAATGCGGCTGAAGGCTCCCGCAGGGGTTTTGGTCGGTATTGCACCCCCAAGTGCTGAAGCCGACACACGGTCTAGGAATGCCTACCCGGGCATTCTGGATATCACCCGTAAATGGGATCCCCTGCGATACCAAAAAAAAACATGAATATGATACATGAACGCAAGTGGTATTTTGTAATGTGTGATTTAATTTAATGCCTCTCGCTTTCAAATTGAAATAATTCATACACATGTGGGTGCCTAGCGACTGGATTATGTATGTCCTGAAATGATTTGATAAAAATAGAAATGATTCGATAAGGTTACTCGAGATAAGAACAAAAGTGCTCGCAATGAAAATAATTCAATTTATTATTTCCTTTTTATCTTTATATACGTATTATAATACTAGCTGACCCCACAAACGTTGGTTTGCCATTTATGTTATTATTATTAACCCCCCCCGCTTTAACCCCCCCCCCCTATAACTTAGGGGTATGAAAAATAGATGTTGGCCGATTTTCAGACCTACCCGATATGCACTCAAATTATTATTATATAAAATTTCATATATTAAATATTTATAAAAATTGGTCCAGTCGTTTCGGAGGAGAATGGTAACTAACGCACGAGTTGACATGACTCGAGAATTTTATATACAGGGTGTCCCAGAAATCAACGTCAAGCCGGCAATGAGCGATAGGCCAATTGATGGTGGTTATCAGAAAAATAAGAAAAAAAATATTTATGAATAATTTAAAAAAATAATGGCTTTTTAAAAAAAATCGAGAAATTGACACCCTGTGACAGTCTTTCAAACTTTGTGACTAGAAACCTTGACTATGCTTTGTTTTTTTTTGTGTAACGGGTCCCTGAATAACTGTTTTATTAATTGTAATCTAAAATTAATACAAAACTGCCTCAGCTTTAGAAAAACACCATTTTATTGCGCAACCATTACGCAAAAAAGATAACAACATCTATCTTTATGTGACTGTCTTGTAAAAAAAATGTACTACGCTCTTTTGGCAAGTGGCTTTAAAAGATGGCGCATTTAGTCTGGATTCTAAAATGGTACTACATTTAGTAGTTTACACTTATAATTCGGTAGGAAAAAAATGTAAACCAAATGAAAGTTAATTATTTTTATATCACTCTAATTGCTATGGACCGCGTTTGAGTACAAATGCTATAATATAGTGACCCTATTGTGTCGTGTGTGAGCGAGACAGTGGCACTAGACTTAGAAGACTGTTACCTAAATTAGGACAAAAAAAATACGGTTGAAATAAAATTCAGTTATTGGAATCAAAGTTTATTTATTCATAACAAATGTTCGAATTGTTTGCCTTCGGCCGAAATGCAAGCCCTACATCTTCTTAAAAAAGAGCGGTTTACAAGACGAGCGTACCTTTTCGAGTTGATCTCTTCAACAGCTGCCGCAATTTTTTCTCGTAATTCGTTTAAACTTTGACGTGGTTTAGAATATACTTTTTCTTTTAACGTTCCCCAGTAAAAGAAGTCGACTGGATTTAAGTCCGGTGAACGGGCTGGCCACGAAATTGGACCAGACCGTCCTATCCATCTACCTCGGTATTCTAGATCGAGAAATTCTCTGACTGAGCGAGTATAATGTGCTGGGCAGCCATCTTGTTGAAACCAAATGCTTCGGTAAATGTCAAGTGAGACGTCTTCTTGTAAATTTGGTAAATGGTTTTCTATAAAATCCAGATAAACCTCGCCGGTCAAATTTTCTGGTAACTCGAATGGCCCAATAATTTTTCCATTTAAAATGCCGGTCCACATATTTATTTTAAAGCGATACTGAGATCGATCTTCTCGCATAAAGTGTGGATTTTCCAAATGCCACTCGTGCAGATTATGCAGATTCATGTATCCGTCTCTTTTTAGGGTAGATTCATCGGACCATAGAATTTTGTTTAAAAATTGCGGATCTTCCCTATACTTTTGCAACATCGTTTGACAAAATGCAAGCCTTGCAGGGTAATCCTGGGGCAGGAGACTTTGTACTCGTTGTACATGGTACGGGTGAAACTCGTTTCTCTTTAAAATTCGGTGTGCTGTACTTTTTGACACCCCCGTCCTTGCTTCAATTAAACGGACTGAGGTACTCGGGTCGTAACTGACTTCTTGCAAGACCATGTCTTCATTAGAAGTATTCGGTCTTCCCTCACTAGTCACTTGGTTGGGACTGTCTGTCTCGCTCACACACGGCACAATAGGGTCACTATATTATAGCATTCGTACTCAAACGCGGTCCATAGCAATTTGAGTGATATAAAAATAATTAACTTTCATTTGGTTTACATTTTTTTCCTACCGAATTATAAGTGTAAACTACTAAATGTAGTACCATTTTAGAATCCAGACTAAATGCGCCATCTTTTAAAGCCACTTGCCAAAAGAGCGTAGTACATTTTTTTTACAAGACAGTCACATAAAGATAGATGTTGTTATCTTTTTTGCGTAATGGTTGCGCAATAAAATGGTGTTTTTCTAAAGCTGAGGCAGTTTTGTATTAATTTTAGATTACAATTAATAAAACAGTTATTCAGGGACCCGTTACACAAAAAAAAACAAAGCATAGTCAAGGTTTCTAGTCACAAAGTTTGAAAGACTGTCACAGGGTGTCAATTTCTCGATTTTTTTTAAAAAGCCATTATTTTTTTAAATTATTCATAAATATTTTTTTTCTTATTTTTCTGATAACCACCATCAATTGGCCTATCGCTCATTGCCGGCTTGACGTTGATTTCTGGGACACCCTGTATAAGATTTATTGACTAGCGCGTTCACGCAGTTTCTACTGGCCCTGCTGTCTGCTTCGCGGGTTGTCGGTTCGATACCCGCCTGAATCTTAGTGTAGGTAATATATAAATTTATTTCTATTTATAATTTATATGTATATTTGTCGAATAAAAAATATGTAGCTATAACAGTGTTACCTTTATCACAAGCGTTAAGTTTTTTCAATTCGTATTATTTATTATTAACTACATGTATTATTTATTAAGTTCTTTATCTTAGGAACAGATGACTGTCTGCATCTTAAAGATATTTATATATTTATTATTTATATGTAATAACTATTAAACGAGCAATTCTTGTATAAATATATATAATCTGAATCTCGGAAACGGCTCCAAAGATTTTCATGAAATTTAGTATACAGGGATTTCGGGGGGAGATAAATAAATCTAGCTAGGATTCATTTTTAGAAAATGTCGTTTTATCCCTGTTTTTAGGCAAGGGAAAAATGTCTACAATATCGTTGGAATACGAAGGTAAATTTTGCAAATGTAAAATAAAGTTGTAATAGCTCAGGTGGGAAATCGGCCGGTGGCGATCGACCGATAATACCACGGTTTCAATTTCCAAAAAAACACGATTCACTAAATATACCGAGCAAAGCTCGGTTACCCAGGTACTAAGTAATAATACATGTAGAATACGAAAAATTCGTTATTGGTCTTGTGGAATTTCGATAATTGTTATATTGTGTGACACATTTGCTTTTATGATTCATTCGTGTAATTTTTCCGTCATATTTATCAATAACATCATAATTTATATCCATCGTAAAAAAAGATTTTTTTTAGCCCGGTTATAAGATCGGTGTTTAAACAATAATCATGTTTAGTTTTTTCTTCTTAATATTGTTTTGGATGAGGTAATGTTTAATTTATACTGTCAGAGTCAATACTACAATATCTACACATATACTTATCGAATGGTCAAGGGTTCGTTATCGACCACACCGATACGGTCTGGTTTGCATCCAATGTTCAGGCCTTGTGCTTATTTTTTTCCGTGTGTGTCCACAAATTGTGGAATAACCTTCCTGTTGAGGTTTTTCCGGAGTGCTAAAAAATATAAAATATAAAATTTGAGGGTTTTCAAGAGTGCAGTGTACATATACAGACATCTTTTCCTTGAAGGCCGTCTAACTCTTCTAATGTTGCATATTTCTTGACAGCGATAGTCATTAAACAGCATGTGGCTAAAGGCTCTTTCGACCCACTATTTATTTAAAAAATGAGAGTAAAAGATGACATATACCGACCTCCAGGTCGGTATTTATTTCAATGATAATATTATTAATTAAATATAGCTGTAAATTAAAGGATTTTAAATATTAAATATTATAAAGACTAGGCAATTGTATTCCAAAGCAACTATTTTCATATATATATATATATATATATACCATTTTCCCTTTGCTAAATATGTTTTCGTGACATTCAAAGTAGCGTGTATTTTAAGCTTGACTTCGTCGTAAATATTAAATTTATTAATTTGTAAAACTATGTTGCACAATAAACGCGTGAAGATATATATTTCATAACATGTACATTATATAATACTAATATTTACAAAATTTTAACCGTAGTAATCTAGGATTTACAGAATGTTTGTGAGTGTATGAAAGAAATAGTAATTATTGTTAACAGGAAATATTTTTATTATGAAAACCCTGAAACCCATCGCAGTGTTATATAAGTAAACTTACTTGCATAATACTTACATACACATAGTACATAATACTAAATAATATGCTGACGAAAATTTACATATAAATTTCGCCAATACTTCAATGGCAATGGATTTTTATTTAAAGTAAAAAAAATAATTACAGTCAATCGTCCCAGCATTGTGACACCCTGTGTCGGGTGTCTAGAAATACAACACAAATAAATTGAAGTGGTTCAAACTGACATGTTATTTGAGATTTATTATTTTAGTAATATTAGTATGGTGTATTTTAGAAATACTGCAGCTTTTAAATAAATCAGCTACTGTGTCTGTGAATAGTCTGAAATTACAAGTGATCGCAAGTGATTGCATTAATAAGCAAGTATCGAATGACATTGTAATCAATACACGTTTCGAAACAAAGGTCTTTGATCTGAAATGTAATATTTAATAATAATATTATTATATTTATTGATATGAGTAAAGAAAATGTTTTTTAATTATATGCTTTTTATGGAAATTAATTAATTTTTTTAAAATAAATTTTGGGCTTACCCGTAACAATCTAATGTTATATTTTCTGAAGTTAAGCTGAATGTTTATTAGTGAATCAATCTAAAACGGTTGAACGGATCTGAGTAAAAGTTAAATCCTCATATGAATGAAGAAGAGGATTAATGGCGAGGCAGAATAAAAAAAAATGCCACCTTGACATACATAATAACTAGGTACTCTTATGTACCTAGTTTTCATCGATTTCGTTGACTTCTAATTAACACTAAAATATTGATCTAAGATCTACCAGTATTTATTTTTTATAACATTTGGACCACCGTACCTGTCACGTTCGTGAATGCAAGGATCAGAAAACCTTTCTGCGCTTCTTAGCTACACTGGCATACGTCGATCGTCACTAAAAAAATTCGCCTTGCACTCATCCGTAAAAAAGCACCTAACGCCATTCCTTTATACCCCATGCAAGATGTTGACGTACAAACCTTAATCGATTTACATGATGAGTCCTCGTCAGCTTAGTGCGGGTTACAGGTCTTCGTGAATGTTCCTGGTCATTGTATTGTCAGTATTTTTTAATATTTATAAGTAAACTAACGATAGATTGCATGGCTGTAACCGTGACGCCGCTTTGGCGCAACGGTTACAGCCATGGATTGTATCTGTTGCGCTGGCGGTTGCGGGTTCGATCCCCATTTGTATTGGCCATACAGGTGTTTGCCGTGGTCTGGGTGTTTGTGCAGTCCTTGTGGGTCTCCCCACCGGTTGTTATCATGTACACCTGATAGCGATCTTTTCTCATAGTAGGGAATATATCCGCCAACCCGCATTGGAGCAGCGTGGTGGATTAAGCTCTGATCCTTCCCCTACATGGGGAAAGAGGCCTATGCCCAGTAGTGGGATATTACAGGCTGAAGCGTATAACGATAGATAATGGAACATTTGTACTAAGTTGACCTCATTTTTAAATTTATATGTAATGCATCAGGACGTCTTGGTGCTTGGCTTTATTTGTGCATGTAATGCGTGTTTTCGCAATGTATATATACATACATTGTTTTAGTAATGCGTGTACGAATATGCTTTTTTCTAATAAAGTGTACGGCCTGGCTTTTGTTAGGCGGTTACACAGAACAGTTGCGTTGTTCTACCCCCGACCTCTCTCAGGAGCCCTAGGGAGCCCTAGCTATCTTACCAAGGAACACGACACTACTTGAGAGCCCTATTAGTTGGCTGCAAGCAAGCAATCTTCTGCAAGATACTTCCCTAGTGGGACAGCTCAACTTTGAGCACGATATTTCTTTCTATGCCCTACTTAAAAATTCAAAAGTGTAGCAATTTCTGTAATAATTAATTTTAATTCCAAAGTAATACATAAATCTTTGTATCAAAGTTTTAATTTTTATTTTTATTGAATGTCAAAACTACAATTATCGAGTCACGGTCACAGTGAACTTGTATAATTACGTTTATGTACTTGCACACATATTATTCAGAGCGCCCTAAACGAATAATAAGTATAAATGTTGTAAACGAATAATAAGTATAATAATCATGATTAGTCTGTTCACATTCACAGCACTTCATAAACTTTTAAATATAATATAACTTAATTGATCGCAACTGAGTTTTATGTAATAATAAATGTGAATATGATTTTTTATCTTCCTATTAGTTTTTGAGTGGATTTTAAAACTTGATAATGATTCTAGGAAAATTACATGTAAATAGTTAACAAACTTCGTACCGCTATAGATTTTTTCCGTGAGTATTTCGATATTTTTATTGCCCTTTAAAATGAAAACCGTGTTGTGTGTGTGAAAAAAAAAGAAGGATATTCACTTTTGTAATCGATATGTAGATTCGTTCTTGATATGAGTTTAATTTAAATTTTTGAAATAAAGTCTCTTTAGCTTATGATAAAATGGAATTTATCCTATGACTTAAGTCTGTGTTCAGCTCGTTATATAAACGCGTTGAAATTAATATAACAATAAACGATAAAAACTTAAATGCGCAATAACTGGATAGAACGAAATTATAAACATGTTTAGTTCATAACTTTATTTTATATTTGACTTGAAATTCAATTTATTAATTTAGGATTGATTTATCATTTATTAAAATCGATATAAGTGTGTAGTATATAAATAATCGTAATTCTAATAAGATAAATTAAACTAAAAAAAACCTTAATTATTATTGGTTATTATATATATATATATATATATATATATACATAATATAGTAACTAAAAATTATTATTAAAAGGATTCTCTTGAGGCAAGGTTCCGAAGATGCTGGCAGCGTTCTCCCTTTGAATAGCTAGACTAATTCTTTGTCCGAAGTAGCTGCCAGCTCTTCCGTCTCCTGTGATGTCGAATAACCTTTTTGCTATTTCCTTAAAAAGTCTTATAGCGCTAAGACCCCACGGACCACGGGTTCGACACTGAATGGGACAAATCATATTCGGAGCCTAGACTGTATTTGTATGCTTTAGTTTTTTCAGTCGCTTGAAGTTAAATTTAGATTTTATTAGCATTTTAAAGTGAAAAGTAAAATTCATTTATTAAGTATATAATATAATGCATCGTATATCCAACGTCTAAAACTATAAATAATCATGGATACTCTTGAAATATGTTAGATCATTGAGGTAAACTTTGAATATGAATAAGCAAATAAAGCCATAAAAGTGCAAATATTTTGTGTACACAGTCGATCAATAATATTTTTCAACATTTTAATTTAGTTTGTGTCATCGATTTAGCTCGGGAAGGTATAAAGGATAATAACACTTTTTATAGAAAGTACACAAGGAACCTGATCATAAATGGCTCTAATAGGTTAACCACTATTTATCCGGTTTCAAAAAAAAAAAGAAAAAAAAGAAAGACTTTCTCAATTCGATTGCATTTTTGTAATGTATGTTACCCCAGAACTTTTGACTGGGTTTTTAATCGAAAGGTAGTTCGTGTTATGTGGTCCCATTTAAATTGAATTGAGATCTAACAAGTACTTTTCGAGTTATATCTAATAAAGCGTATTAACTTGACTATTTTCACGTGGGTCTACGTGGTATTATACTAATTTTAATGAGTCTTGTTTTAATCGATGCTTGTCTTATTGTCTCATTTAAATTTAATCGAGATTTGATGAGTACTTTTTAGGTATTCTTTGATGACGCGTATTTACTTGACTATTTTTTTTCGTCTACTTACGTTGAATTACTTGTTGATGTAATTGTAGTCGGATTTTTTTTTTTTTTCGTTTGCGAGCAAACACAATTATAAAGGTGTTAACAAAACGTCACACACTTGATTCTGCATCATTAATGTAGCGACGTTATTATTTATTACACTTTATATCTATAGTTTTGGACTGGTTATTTTAGTTGAAAATTTACCCCCCTCTCCCCCTTCTACGAAAACTCGCAAATACTTTATTGAATATACCTACACATTATTTAAGATAACGTTAAACTACAAAAGTCTAAACACCTGATTCGACATATGACCAAATGCAACATGTGAACATTTATGATATATTTTCTTTTTTACCATCGAATTCTATTTTATTTATGAAGTATTTCTATTCGCAATTATTATAAGAATTTATTATTTTTAAGGTAAATCCGAATTCAGTATCAATGTTTTTTTTTTTTTTTTTTTTGTAAATAAATGTATATTTTATAGGCGATTTTTATTTCAGATGTGAAGACGATCCTCAAATCGGTATCAGGGAGGTTGCGCTCCGGCGAGCTGACGGCCATCATGGGTCCATCCGGCGCTGGAAAATCTACTCTGCTCAATATCCTCACAGGATACAAGTAATTGAATGCTTTCTGATTTTTCTCCTGGGGTTGATTTCCCCCATTTCTACTGATAATTGTATAATGATCTGCTGAAAGCAATATACCATAATTTTAAAAACTATATTAGGATATCTTAAATCGTTAAAACTATTAGCGTTTGAGAAAGAAAGAAAGAAAGAAATTTTTATTTGAAGTAAGCATGACAAAGAAAAAAACCAAGAAAAAAGAATACAGATTATTAAAAAAAAAAAAAACTGCCATAATGCCTTTTTTGCTTAATATCATTTTTCTTTATAGGAAAACTTTTTAAAGTAAATATAAAATATATTCTTTTGAACAAGATTGTAAAGGGCTTTCATGGCCAAGAGCAGGTTTCCACATTAAAAGATTCAATTTGACATTTTATGTGACCTCAGCCTTCACATTAAAGTTCGGTACTACCGACTTGTGTACCTACGTTTAAACCGCAAGTAATTACAAGATAATTTTTAAAACTACTCGCAGTAGTGACGACTCATTCAGTATAATCCTTTTGTACCTGGGTGACCGAGCTGAGCTCGGTATTTTTAGTAAATCGTGTTTTTTGGAAATCGTATTTAAATACGAATTACATATTGATAAAATATGAATAATATTTTCCGATTTTATCGACATAATAATAAAAAATATGAACTGATTATTTAAATAAAAAATCATAAATGCAATTAGAAAAAAAGGAAAAAAAATAATCTTCTCGGCCGATCCCGACCGGCCGATTTCCCACCTGACCTATTACAACTTTATTGACGATTGCGAAATTTACCTTCGTATTCTAATGATATTGTAGCCATTTTTTCATTGCCTAAAAACAGGGATAAAACGACATTTTCTAAAAATGGATCCTATGTATATCGATTTATCGCCCCGAAATCCCCTGCATACTAAATTTCATGAAAATCGTCGGAGACGTTTCCGAGATTCAGATTATATACATATATATACATATTAGATACTGTAGATAGTATTAGATACTGGCCTGTTTTAGTAGTCCTTTAGTATCATCATTACAGCCTTTACAGTCCACTACTGGACATAGGCCTCCACAAGTTTACGCCAAAAATAGCGTGAACTCATGTGTTTTGCCCATAGTCACCACGCTTGGCAAGCGGGTTGGTGACCGCAGGGCTGGCTTTGTTGCACCGAAGACGCTGCTGCCCGTCTTCGGCCTGTGTATTTCAAAGCCAGCAGTTGGATGGTTATCCCGCCATCGGTCGGCTTTTTAAGTTCCAAGGTGGTAGCGGAACTGTGTTATCCCTTAGTCGCCTCTTACGACACCCACGGGAAGAGAGGGGGTGGCTAAATTCTTTAGTACCGTAGCCACACAGTCTTTTGGTAACGTGTATATATTATGTACTAACAGATTATTGTACTAACAGATGGATGAAATTATCTCTTTTACGAAGAGAACTAAACCAGTTTTTATTAAACCTGGTCCATATATCCTCAGAATCAAAATAATAATTAGACTACTTTTTAACCTGATATTTCTACGGAATCTGAATTAACGCAAGTTGAATGCGAGACGCTATTATTATAAATGAGAAAGTTTAGATGGATCCTTGACACTGTTACTCAAAAATTATTTAACGGACTATGAAATTTTGTAGGTAAGTAAATTGATATCTCTAATACCTAAGCTACGAGGGTAAAGCCATAAGACTCAGCTAGTATGAAATAACGAAGTTTTATTTGTTTCTAACTGTTCGACATTGTCGATATTGCGTACAATAACCTTATTAACAATCTCTTATACTATTCTCTGTTTGTTAGTTAAAACAAAGAGCGCTCACTCCTATGACTGTACATTGTGCAGTAAACGAGCCAAGCAAAACTTTGTGATTCATTGCGATAAGTATTTTCTCTTTGTCGTTTTGTTGACATAGTTCTTTGTACTTTCACTTCATATCGCAAAATAGCTTAAAATATTACTTATTACACACGCGTTACTTTTAAGTCAACTTTTTGAAGCAAAAATAGTTGATATCGCGAAATTAATAGTGCCATTTTTTTCGTGAATAAGTGTATGATTTTTTATATTTTTATTTTATATAAACCTTGTCCTGTATAATAAATAAAAGAAATGCAATTTGAAGCTGTCGTATACATTTCGGCGATTTTTTCGTTTTTTGATGATGTCGTTTATATATATATTTATATATATGTTATTTAAATGACGAAAACGGTAATAATAAATTACATAATGTATACATCATTATTGTCTCCTTGACTTGGATAATGTAAATATATTCCGTAGTATTTAAGTATAGAAAAAATTGATTCACAGTAAAAAATTAAATATTAACAAAATTTTAAACATTAAAGTTAGTAAAAAAATTATGAGATGATGAGATATGATGAGAGGTTTCGCGTCGGTATTTAAAACGCGTTTCCTTACCTAGTAGTGTGTGATTGCGTAAATTGCGGTCCGCCGGCCAGTCTTCGCAATGTTGGTAAACATTAGTTAGCACATTTTACTATTAGTGTTACATGGAAAAGCGTATGTCACAAGTTATAACAACTTGTGATCATATGATGAAAACTATTTATTAAATTTAACGAAATAGTATCTAATTGTAACAATAGTATCTACTTAATAAAAATAGGTAAAAAACTTTTTAAGTTAAACGGTTTTATGTTAAACATACATTGCAATGTTTAAGATAAATGTACTAAAAACCAAAAAATAATAAAATAGATACAGTCGTGGGAATTATAAACATATGCATAGACTAGACTAAAATAAAACCGTGGGGCACGTCAATTGTCTACAATCGTTGATTAAAATGTTTGTTTTGTAATGTTACACTATAATTAGGCAGTTGTTCAACCGACAACGATGGACGTGTGATAAGTAGGGCTAGAATGTGGAAACAAGCTAGCAAGCTCGATTATAAGCGAGTTTTAGGGTTTCATAGTGGTGAGCGAGTAGTACTTTTATCATTTAAAGACAAACTACGAGCAGTGAAACGATTCCTCGCCAGCCAGCAGTGTGAATGTCCAACGATAAACTAGTTGAAACATCTCTTTTATTTACATGGAGTGTATAACTATTGGAATTTCCATGAGCAAGAAAATAGTAAGTAATTTCCTCACCGTCTGCGGACCAACTGCCTATTTTAACGACGAATTAAACGATTCTTCTATCGCACATTAAGTCGATAATTTGTAGACAATTGACGTGCCCCACGGTTTTATTTTAGTCTAGTCTATGCATATGTTTATAATTCCCACGACTGTATCTATTTTATTATTTTTTGGTTTTTAGTACATTTATCTTAAACATTGCAATGTATGTTTAACATAAAACCGTTTAACTTAAAAAGTTTTTTACCTATTTTTATTTTCTAGTTTTTAGTTTTTATTTCGCATTCTGTTTAATTCATTTAGTGCTTCATTATTGCAAGGCCCATCTTAAATATTGAGGTTGTATAGTGCACTGTATTCTTCTTGTCAAGCCCTTTTATTTGATACCCATATTGGTGGGATTGATAAAAAATTGTTATCAGACATTTGGTAGCGGCGGCCAGCTTAGATTTCAATTTTGCATAGTAAATTGTATTCTACTTGTTGAGACCTTTCATTTGATACAAATGTTGATGGGATTGATAAAACCTAAGTTATCCGCCATTTTGTAGAGGCCGCCATCTTGGATTTTAATTTTATATAGTACATTGATTATACTGGTTGAGCACTTTCATTTGATACCCATATTGATGGGATCGATAAAACCTACCTTATCCGCCATTTTGTAGTGGCCGCCATCTTGTATTTCAATTTTTTATAGTATATTGTATTCTGCTTGTTGAGCCCTTTCATTTGATACCCATATTGATGGAATCGATAAAACCTACGTTATCCGCCATTTTGTAGCGGCCGCCATCTTGGATTTCAATTTTTTATAGTATATTGTATTCTGCTTGTTGAGCCCTTTCATTTGATACCCATATTGATGGGATTAATAAAACATAAATTATCCGCCATTTTGTAGCGGCGGCCATCTTGAATTTATAATGATAATGAATAAACATAATTGTATTGTCACCAAAATCCAAAGTGTATACAAAATTTCAGATTAATCGGTTGACAGGAAGAGGGTGAAATTTGAATTACTAAATTTGACCCAAGAATAAATAAAGAAAAAATAAAAAAACAAACGGGGTGAGCTAAATAAAACCGTTTAAAAACATCTTTTTTTATTGAATTGCATCTTCAGTACTTTTTTAGTCAAAACTATGCAATTTAGTAATGAGTTGATTGTCTTTTTATAATTTGCATAATGTTAATACCTTAGTTCCATTGAAAGGATACTTGGAACGAAAAAATATTGACAATATCTTAAGGTATTCAAGGAAGGAAATTATAACCAAAGCTAAAAAAAGTTCCTTAGAAGAATGTTTAAAAAGAAAACGTAATATGAAATCCATGTACCGATATACCTTATCTTTCTTTTGAAGAAAGCATATATTTAGTGCAATATTTTCCGAGACTTTTTATTAAAATGGTTGTCTACTGTCATCTGACCCTAAGCTAGACAGCTGTTTTCATGCAGAACGATCCAAACTTATTTGCAACCGGATCCTTGTTATCATCGAGTGACAAATGGGTCAAGCGGTCAATTGGATGTTACACGCAATGTAATGGAATCATGTAGATCGATTCTACCAAGGTACTTGTTTAGCTTAGTTACTTCCGGTATTTTAATTGTTGATATAGATGGGTCAAACTTACAAGGACTTCTTGTATGACCTGGAATTCTTGTGATGTTTCTGTAAATAGGATTATTGGCTAATTAAGCTTCCAAATTGTTAAAATTTGAGTAAAGCCAACTTCTTAAAACAAGCTTGTTTTGGAGCTTGTCTTATTGAAAGAAAAAAAAATCAGAAATATATATTTGCATTAGTATTATATAAGTAATTTTATTTGAAATTGACAATTGTAAGTTATCACGAATTGTCTGATTTTATTATATATCATTTCGACTAAGATTTGATTTTAGTAACCAGTTTATTAGGATCATTACGCATAAAATGTTGCGATTTTACATTCTGATGTGCTAAATGACGCATTAAATGTAGCAACTTGTATTGACGTATAACCATTCCAGTTATACTAATCAGGTACTTTTAACATTTACGAGATTATTTTTTTTTTTAAATTAGCATTTCTAAGACAGTATTTCATTGTCAGACGTAGAGCTACTTTACTAAGAAAATAAACTGTTTTAAAAGCTTTTATTTAACTTGCTATGTATGTAAGTTATGCATGTACGAGTATGTTTCTTAGGGTGGTATCTTGCAACTCAATTTTGAAGCATATATCTTTAACCAATTGAGCTGAAATTTTCTACAAACGTTTAATTTAGATGACAATAATTACAAGTTTAGCTATGTGACGTCATTCTAAATCCAACATGGCGTCCACACCTAAGATGGCGGAGTAGTTATTTTTAATGTACTCCTACAATATGGGTATCAAATGAAAATGATTAGAAGAAGAATAGATCGAAACACAAAGTGACGTTACCCGAAATTCAATATAGCGGACTTGTAAAGATGGTGGGCTAATTTTTTTATACTTGTCTACATTACGGCTATCAAAAGAAAGAATTTGCGCAGAATACCAGACTAAGAAACCTGTCCACAATTAACTTAAAAGTAAAAAAAAAAAGTTAAAAGTAAGACTTTTTAAACAAATAAACTTTTGTTTTAAATAATAACAATAATTTCTTAGACTTGTTGTAGTAATTGACAACTTATGGATTTAGTACGTTACTACGTAATCTTACACCAAGTTATTTGTTTCCATATTTGTAATCATTAAAAATTGTCTATTGTTTGCAATTGATTTGTCATCGGAATATCAATTAGGTAGGTATATTGCTTGAAAAGTGACATTAATATTATATCTAATATATAAAATTCTCGTGTTGCGGTGTTTGTAGTTAAACGGCTTGACCGATTCTCATGAAAATTTGTGTGCATGTTGGGTAGGTCTGAGAATCAAACAACATCTATTTTTCATCCCCCTAAGTTATAACGGGGGGGGGGGGATTGAGGAAGTTAATAACACATATGGCAAAACATTATATATATTTTATGGTAACGTATTTTACTATTTACTGTGATACGATTGAGCGTATAACTATTATTTCGAAATATAATATAGGTAATATTAATATTTATGAAGTACTTAAAACTTCTTTATGCACGCTAGACTTGAAGGAGAGCTGGTGAATGCGTGACGAGAGCGTTAAAAAAAGTGTGATTAGGCAAGGCGAACGGAGTAAGAGAAAGAGGTGCGAGCACACATCTTTCTCTCTTTCTCTCATAGTCAGTTACGTTCTTTGCTTATACATTTTTTTCATCATTAGTATGAAACTCTTAGTTAACTTGTGTTGTTATATGAGCCATACATACTGGGACATGATAAGAATAAATTACATTAGCGGTCCGTCCGTCTGTCATCAGGCTGTATGAACCCTCTATCATATCTCATGAACAGTATACCGTATACCGATAGTTGAAATTTTAACAGATGATGTATTTATGTTGCCGTTTATTATTACATTTACGTTTTGTATTGAATATAAGGTTAACAAGGCCACGCGGTAAAGAGAGTATTTTCAGCTGCTGACATTTTTATTATAATAACAATTTAATTTTGAAATAATATAAGACTTTGTATGTTAATATTTATAAAACATATTTAAATTCTGAGTAACTGTGGATTTTATTGCCGATTCATCTCTGCAAAAGTCTATTCTAAATCGGCGGCAGCTTAATAATAAATATAATTAATTTTGTAAAGATTAAGATAGTTATATCTGTAACATGACTATTTAAAAGTTCTTTTAAATCTATTTCAAAAAAGATATTTTTACTTTTATGAAATTTTTATATGTTATCAGCTAAAATTGTCTATCAAAAAGTATAATATTTTAAATGCCATTTAAGAATTCACAGTTATAGCTCGTATTTTTATAAAATACAAAAAAAAACCGATTGTGTTAATTAAAGTGTTTAGATTGACGTAGGTTCGTGTCGCCTTAAATAACATCTACTATCATTTAAGTCTTGTCAGACCGGCTCGCAGTGTCGACACTATGCTGAACTTCTTTATATGTATAAATTAGAAAAATTCTAATGCGAATCGGAAGATATCGTGCATACATTTTATGTGACACAGACGCATAAACATATACATTTTCTGTTACAATTTTCTTAATTAACATCTTTCATTACTGTCTGACCTTCATGAATACGATAATTATATATAGATATCGAAATAAAGTATAGCCTATATTTTAAGTTGGACAAAGTTATATATCTGTGTGAAAATTTCATTAAAATCGGTCCAGTAGTTTCAAAGGTTAGCCCGGACATTTATCGCGAAACGGGATAATCGTGATAAGAGCTTATAATATAATGAATCTTAAAAGATTGTTCCTCGTTTACGGATTTGTTGTTATTATTTTTTGTTTCATAGTTTCTCGTCAAATATAATTTTTGTTTATTACGTGACTTGTATTTTTCCACAGGAGATTATATACGAAATTGTCGTAACGTATATTTCCTGTGGAAAAGTACGTAGTACGAGTATGTACGTGGTTATAGATCTTGTGTTTTTATATGATGTGACAACAATAGGTAAATGATATGTGTACACTGTGAAATATTGCGATTTCGTTGATAATACATTTTATTCAGTGATTATAGAAATATTAGTCATCAGAGTAATAATAATGTTATTTATACATGTATAAAATATTACAATTATCAATAAAACTTTAATTATTACTTTTGTTTTGAGTAATTGATTAATTCTTTGCCTAAATATGGGGCTACTTTACGGCTTTCATAATCTATAACTACAAGCAATAAACATAACGCCGTAGAAACACATTAAATAACACATGTACGTAAAGGATTCGATTCAAGAATTGATGTGCTGTAAATTTTGTATCACTTAGCCTACTTTTTACTACTTTGGCCGTTTGTCAAGATATTTAGCAATTACTAGTTGTTTCATTAAATTTACGATCTCAGTATTTACTTAGGAATATTTCCTTATTTGATAATATTGTACATAGATAGGTACAAAAGCACAGGCGGTAAGTTACTTAGCTAAGAAACAGACACCCATTTATGGTAAACATATTTATGTTTATTTCTCCGTGTGAATCGATTAATCATTCTCGAGATTCATCAAAATGATCATCACGTCCTTGGTTATCCCGCAATGATCATAGATCGTATCTATTTCATAGAATTTCTTCAAAGGTTCTGCTGCTATGACAGGATCCTTTCATATGAAGGAGTTCCTTATAAGTATTTTTAAATTTAAATTGCCCAATATGTCACTATATATTGTTAGCAAATTCACAAGCTTCCATTTTCCATTATAACTTATTATATTTATGACATTGTGTATAATAAAAAATGATGCTTGAGGTATTTTTTTTTAAATTGAATTTTGAGGCCTAGAATTAAGAATGATCATGAACAGTCAGAATTGATTGATTTACGAGTAATGCGTGGTGTAAAATAATTACGCTTACACAGCTCCGAGTAAAAATTAAAACAGAAATCGATTCCCACCACTGCACCACTTCAGTTGCCAACGAAATCGTGAAGATGATAGTACCTAATGATATTAATTACAGTTTCATATTCTGAATGTCAGTTTTACTGAGAACAGCAACAAAAATATTAGTCATATAGTTGGCTTATAAACAAATTATGTACCTGTCCGATACATGAGTGGCGTATAAGCGATTACGTAATTATTTTGTAATTTTATTTATGGAAATATGAGTTTTGAAATTTGTTTTGCAGCAATTAGTCTCGATGGCTGAACATTTACAATACATTATCATCCGTTGTCATGCTGCAGATTATTCATCATATTAATATTGACTAAAACCATGTACCGAGAGACTGTTTTGCTTCCACTAAAAACCTACAAACTACAAATCCAGCTCGCCACGCCATTGCCATCAATTCGGCCCGTGACAGCCAAAACTAAAGTATCTAAGCTATGGGCGACGCCATTTGGCATTTTTACCCTAGGGCCAAAAGAGCCGTGGCCCGGGGCAGCACCCTGAAATTGCAAGCATAACTCGAGGGGCGGCTCAAGCCGAGGATACCGACTTGATTTTGTTTATTATATGGAGGGTACTTCTACCATCTATAGTTTACATATCGAGCATGCGCACCTCTTACGATAGGCGTTCCATCGCGTGTGACTGCAATGTTTTGTCCTTTATTATTACACGGTATACTTACCTCGGATCTCTCTGTCACACATTTCCACTTGCATCAGAATTTAAATCTTTAAAATTCGCAAACTCCTATTAGGACCAAACTTTTGCAGACAACAATATATCAGCGTGTTCGCAGTAAAACAGTGCTTAGGTTGATATAAAATTTTTGCTATTATCCAATCAAGTGAAAGTAACTGTCATTGAGATACCTGTACCTGGCAACCCAGTAGTTTGTCCAGGTAAATAATAGGCAACCCAACGGCTGCACACTCGATACGTTTCATACTTTAAGTCGGATAAAATTTTCTTGTTATCTTTATGTAGCAATTTTCAATTAAAAATATTTTTTTTTAAATAATTAAAAGTCAGTCCAGGATTTTTTTAGGAAACTCATTTTTAATATATCTATTATAGTAAAGTTTATTATAAAATGTTTCATTCTATGGTAGATTTAGGTTCAGATCTTAGACCACTAGGTGGACCGATTCCGATAATTCTTTTTTTAAATGAAAGTTGGTACTACACATGGTCCCGTTTAAATGTGATTAAGATTTGTCGACTACTTTTCTAGTTATCTATCCATCGATCATAAACACAATTATGTTCTTTAATAACAGCCAGGACAAATAGAACGCCCTGTTCATAGAGACCAGTTGAAGTAGTCAGCTTAGATTATAGTATATATTTTAGTATATGAACATTTGTTACAACAAATTATCATTTATTATATGATGATGATATCATGTAATATGTGAATCATATGTATCAATCGTTTCTCTAGGAATAAACGTCTGTGTTTATATCAAATGTATTAACTTTATTTTTTTTGTAATCGTAATATTAAAACAAAACATCACAAATAACTTCACTTCACTTCAGCCTATCGCAGTCCACTGTGAGAAATAGGCCTCCAAAAGTTCGCGCCAAAAATGGCGTGAACTCATATATGTTGCCCGCAGTCACCACGCTGGGCAGGCGGGTTTGTGTCCGCAGGGCTGGCTTTGTCGCACCGAAGACGCTGCTGCCCGTCTTCGGCCTGTGTATTTCAAAGCCAACACTTGGATGCTATCCCTTAGTCGCCTCTTGCGACACCCACGGGAAAAGAGGGGGTAGGAGGTGGCTATATTATGTATTGCCGTAACAACACAGCATTAATAATAACAATTATAGATATCGTTAGTATCAACTGGTAAACGAAAATACCCGATACTTCTTGTTTACTGCACTAATTGCCTTGATAATTAATTGTAAATGTATTTAATGCGATTGTTCGAGAATCCATTAATGGTAGCAATTTGAGTTTCTTGCGGTTAAACGAGTTTCCTTGTTCGAGTCTTTGAGACAAGATTATTGTTAAGAATGATAGAAATATGTAACTAATGATTAGGTGGTATTATAACCGACTTTTTAAGACAGGTATTTTAAATGTATTTTTATATGTCTCTGTTTGCCGATATATCGTTCAAAATACTTTAACTTTCGAATTCGTCTAATATTTGTGATTGATGTGTTTGTCAGCTTTATATATAGGGGTTAAAAGTTTACTTTATACGTGGTCTCATGTTTTTAGGTCATATATTATTTTTGTATACATGATGATTGGAATCACAGAGTCATGGATTTAATTCTGCAAAGATAAACATGTATTTTATTATTTGCATATTTATTCATAAAGGCCTTCCTCATTTCTTCCGGCGCGAACTTGGGGAAGCGTATGTCCAGCAGTGGACTGCAATAGTCTGAATTGAATAACTGACATAAATTTACATTAATATTAATAATTCACTTAATTTTACACGAAAAACAGAAATAATACAAAGAAAGAAAGATTTGAATAGAGTATCCTTAGGTACAAAGGATGGCCTTATCGCTAAAAAGCGATTTCTTCCAGGCAACCTAAGGCAAAGGAAATGGTCTAATAGCGGCATAAGTGTACAAGTTACAATAAATTTAAGGTAAATATTCAAATAATTAAACATATACATACATACATTAATACACATATGTATACATACATATATACAAACAAACATACATACATATAAATACACTAGCTGTGCCCGCAACTTCGTCCGCGTGGAATTTAACAAAAAGTTATTGTTCGCAGTTATAAAATAAATAAATTTCTAAAATAAAAGTAGCCTAAGTTACTCCTTACTACATCAGCTATCTGCCAAAAACTGCCGTCAAAAACGACTCAGCCGCTTCAGAGATTAGCCGGAATAAACAAACAGACAGTCAGACAGACAACACACAAAAATTAAAAAATATATTATTTTGGTGTAACTCGAGTAGAAATTTTTTCGTGTTCCTTAGAAGAACCGGACCGGGCATGCCCGATCTGGACCGGATAAGATATATGACCTTAGGAAAACCTTATCGGTCTGGATTAGATTTCCTGATCGGGTCCAGATCAATCATCTGCGTTACATACCTTGCCTGATCCAGTTCGAGTATGCCCGGTCCGGTGATGAGAATTTCACATTTAATAAAAATATTTATAAATTTATTTTCATTAAGGTGCATATAACAGCCTGTAACATCCCGCTTCCGTGCTTATGTCATCTTGTAGAAATACAAATATCTTCTTCGAGCTGTAATCAAACCCGCGAATATTGGTGCTTAGGCGATTACAGGCACTACACTAGTGTTAGGTCGTAAGTAAAATCGCAGGTTTTAATTACCAAAACGTATGTTTTATTATTTATTACATATCTTATCGTGGCTATTCCTGCTGTGCCCAACCTAGGCGAATATACTCCTTTTTGAACATATAAATTACTCTGTCAATAAATATTAAACACTTAAACATAAAACCTAGCTCACGGAACTTCGTACAAGACGTACGAAGTTCCGTCGACTAGAACAGTTATCAGTTAAAATATATTTAATAGTGTAATTACAATAATCACATCATCATCACAGCACCCTTTCGCAGTTCACTATTGGACATAGGCCTCCACAAGTTCACGCCAAAAATGGCGTGAACTCTTGTGTTTTACCCATAGTTACCACGCTTGGCAGGCGGGTTGGTGACGATGAAGACGCTACCTCTAATTACGCGTATTTACTTGACCCATTTCCGACTTCGTCATTCCGTCTTCTTTTGTCGATGTAATTGAAGTTGGTTTTTTTTTTACACTATCATTGATAAATCTTGAACCAAAAATTATTCTTCGATTTTCTTGTTGTTTATTTCATTGATTCTATTTTTGTATTCTTTGCCAATATTTTTGAATATATTGAAATAAATTATTCAAATTTATGTCTCTGAATCACAAAATCCAAGCGGAAGATAATATGAATGCAGATCGTCTACGTTGTTCCATAATTTGTTTCTAGAATTTTACTAAATATTATATGTATTATTTGCCATATATATTATTTTTAAAATATTAAAATCGCTATTAGAAATGTTTGTATGGATTTTTCAATGACAAATCATAATTAAAAAAAAATGCTAAAAAATGTCCAAAAAACATCTTTGGGGTGGGTCACCATTATAATTTAGGGGTTTAAACAATATTTTACGACCGATTCTCAGACCTACCAAATATTCACAAAAAAAATATATATATAAAAATCGGTCCAGCCGTTTTGGAGGAGTATTGAAACTAACATTGTGACACGAGAATTTTATATATAAGACTAGCTGACCCTGCAAACGTTGGTTTGCCATATATGTTATTAAACTCCCTCAATCCCCCCTTTATAACTCAGGGGTATGAAAAATAGATGTTGGAGATTCTCAAACCTACCTGATATGCACACCAAATTTCATAAAAATCGGTTCAGCCGTTTCGGAGGAGTATTTTAACTAACATTGCGACACGAGAATGAAGATTAGATATTATGACTAGACTTTGATTTTTCTGTGAGCCGGTTATATTTACAGGACCGTCTGTGACCATCCGTATGTTAAACGTTACATTTACTATATTTATAGTTATACGATCTAGAACTTAGATTATTTTAATTTTGTTTATTTTAACATTATTTAGTATACAAGCAGATATCCGTGTATTCGTTTGCGTTGCTTATTTATTATGTTTGGGTGCAAAAATGACTTCGTTAAAATTTCACCGCAATTATTTATCGAGTAATAACTCCATCCCTAAGTTAGATCTCCAAAAAAGATCGACCTTTAAATAGAAACTTTAAAAATAAAAATAGGTAAAAAAACTTTTTAAGTTAAACGGTTTTATGTTAAACATACATTGCAATGTTTAAGATAAATGTACTAAAAACCAAAAAATAATAAAATAGATACAGTCGTGGGAATTATAAACATATGCATAGACTAGACTAAAATAAAACCGTGGGGCACGTCAATTGTCTACAATCGTTGATTAAAATGTTTGTTTTGTAATGTTACACTATAATTAGGCAGTTGTTCAACCGACAACGATGGACGTGTGATAAGTAGGGCTAGAGTGTGGAAACAAGCTAGTAAGCTCGATTATAAGCGAGTTTTAGGGTTTCATAGTGGTGAGCGAGTAGTACTTTTATCATATGTTTTGTCGATTAAAGACAAACTACGAGCAGTGAAACGATTCCTCGCCAGCCAGCAGTGTGAATGTCCAACGATAAACTAGTTGAAACATCTCTTTTATTTACATGGAGTGTATAACTATTGGAATTTCCATGAGCAAGAAAATAGTAAGTAATTTCCTCACCGTCTGCGGGCCAACTGCCTATTTTAACGACGAATTAAACGATTCTTCTATCGCACATTAAGTCGATAATTTGTAGACAATTGACGTGCCCCACGGTTTTATTTTAGTCTAGTCTATGCATATGTTTATAATTCCCACGACTGTATCTATTTTATTATTTTTTGGTTTTTAGTACATTTATCTTAAACATTGCAATGTATGTTTAACATAAAACCGTTTAATTTAAAAAGTTTTTTTACCTATTTTTATTTTCTAGTTTTTAGTTTTTATTTCGCATTCTGTTTAATTCATTTAGTGCTTCATTATTGCAAGGCCCATCTTAAATATTGAGGTTGTATAGTGCACTGTATTCTTCTTGTCAAGCCCTTTTATTTGATACCCATATTGGTGGGATTGATAAAAAATTGTTATCAGACATTTGGTAGCGGCGGCCAGCTTAGATTTCAATTTTGCATAGTAAATTGTATTCTACTTGTTGAGACCTTTCATTTGATACCCATGTTGATGGGATTGATAAAACCTAAGTTATCCGCCATTTTGTAGAGGCCGCCATCTTGGATTTTAATTTTATATAGTACATTGATTATACTGGTTGAGCACTTTCATTTGATACCCATATTGATGGGATCGATAAAACCTACGTTATCCGCCATTTTGTAGCGGCCGCCATCTTGTATTTCAATTTTTTATAGTATATTGTATTCTGCTTGTTGAGCCCTTTCATTTGATACCCATATTGATGGGATTGATAAAACCTACGTTATCCGCCATTTTGTAGCGGCCGCCATCTTGGATTTCAATTTTTTATAGTATATTGTATTCTGCTTGTTGAGCCCTTTCATTTGATACCCATATTGATGGGATTAATAAAACATAAATTATCCGCCATTTTGTAGCGGCGGCCATCTTGAATTTATAATGATAATGAATAAACATAATTGTATTGTCACCAAAATCCAAAGTGTATACAAAATTTCAGATTAATCGGTTGACAGGAAGAGGGTGAAATTTGAATTACTAAATTTGACCCAAGAATAAAAAATAAAACAAACGGGGTGAGCTAAATAAAACCGTTTAATGAGATGAATACAGGAGTGTTGTGTGAGTTTTTTTTCGGCAGTCGAATAAATGAAAATGTCACGAAAATTATTTGTCATTATTTAAACACATAACTAGCCTTGACTACGATCATCAATTTACTAGTTTCGAGATACCCTTGTCGAAATGGGTTTCACGTACATACATAAATTATAATTTTTTAACCGACTTCCAAAAAAGGAGGAAGTTCTCAATTCGACTGTATTTTTTTTATGTATGTGACATCAGAACTTTTACGACCGTGTGGACCGATTTCGACAATTTTTTTTTTTAATCGAAAGGTAGTGTGTGTCAATTGGTCCCATTTAAATTTATTTGAGATCTAACAACTACTTTTCGAGTTATCGAAAGCTGATATTTCTCATGTGGTCACATATAAATTTTATTGAGATCTGATAACTACTTTTTGAGTAATCTTTGATAACGCGTAGTTACTTGACTATTTTTTCGTCGATCTACGTTGTATTACTCGTCGATGTAATTGAAGTCGGTTTTTTTTCGCTTGCGAGCAAACACAATTATTATTAAAAAACATTACGTTTATTTCGATTGGCTCTGTTGGAAGTGATCCTGTTTTCTGGTTCAAAATTGGGTATTCGATTTCTGTCCCGAGTCGGAGAGTAATATGCACAGTATATTTATTATTATTTTTTAAACACGTTCAACAATTAAAATAAAAATGTTTGGAATAAAAGGAGGTTTTAATACCTAGTAGCGTTCTCCCTCGGTCGGTCTTGAGTCCAAGCAGAAATATGAAAATGAATGAGCGGTATATATCCAAGTGGTTATATACTTAAAAATATAAACATATGCACAAACATATCATTATTAAATATTCAGTCAAAAATGTCCAACTAGCCCGTTGGCGCAGTTTGTAGTGACCCTGGTTTCTGCTCCGGGGGTGGTGGGTTCAATTCCCACCCTGAGTCTGGGTGTAATATATATATAAATTTAAATATGTATTATTTGTATGTATGTTTATCGAAAAATTATAATAATATGTAGCTATACCAGTCGGCTGTTACCAATAACAAAAGCATTAAGTGGTTTATAGGAACAGTCAACCGTGTGTTTGTTGTAGATAATTTATATTTATATATATATTAATGTGTACCTTAGGAACAAACGTTCTTGCTCGAATGCTACATATATTTATAAGCAATTAAAAAAATAAGAAATGTTTAAATAAAAAAATAAAAAATCAGCAGAAATTTTCAAAAGCAAAAAATAATTAATTCTTCTGATATTTATAAGCCACCAAAAAGTGAAATATTGCAGCTTTTATTGTGATTAGAACTGGTTTTCTCTTTTTTAGATTTCGTGTGTATGAGAAATATTAAGTGTATTCTAACTATTATATTTTGTGACATTGAGAAGTTTTTTTTTTAATTTTTTGTTGTGTGATAATTGTGAAATATTTGCTATGTATTAATATTAATTAAAAGTATGTGTCGAAAAGTGACGACTAATGTAAAGTTGTTTTTTTTTTTACTAGGACATCGGGGATGGAAGGCAGTATCACAGTGAATGGTATGGAACGTAACTTATCGAGTTTCCGCAAGTTATCGTGCTACATCATGCAAGACAACCAACTCCACGGGAATCTAACAGTCGAAGAGGCTATGGCGGTCGCAACATCATTAAAACTGCCCAGCGCTACGACGCGAGCGGATAAGGAAGAAGTTGTAAGTGATAAGCTATATGTTACGTGATACTTATATTAACGTTTTTGTACTCTATAAAAATGTTTCTTTATTGAATTTGCAATATGTTTATATACACTGTTTGTATTGATAGTAGCTCGGTCTCATAGTTTTAATGTAATACCATCATTTCATATTTTGAGTTGACTCTATGTCATTAGTTAATCAGGGCTATGTTTTGTACCCCCATCAAACACTTGCATATCATTATCAATGATATTCAAATAATTGTGTTTGCTGGCAAACGAAAAAAACCGACTTCAATTACATCGACAAGTAATACAACGTAGATAAACGAAAAAATAGTCAAGTAAATACGCATTATCAAGGATTACTCCAAAAGGTGTAATTAGATTTCGATGAAATTTAAATGTGACCACATGATAAACATCAGCTTTCGATTAAATTAAAACTCATCATAATCGGTACACCCAATAAAAAGTTATGCGGATTTTCAAGGGTTTCCCCTCGATTTCTCTGGGATCCTATCATCAGATTCTGGTTTCCTTATCATGTTACATAAATAGGAATATCTCCTTTCCAACAAAAAAAAATAATTATCAAAATCAGTACATCCAGTATAAAGTTATGCGGAATAAATACAACGTAGGTCGACGAAAAAAGCATCAAGTAAAAACGCATTATTAGATATAACTCGAAAAGTAGTAGTTAGATCTCAAATAAATTTAAATGGGACCTAATGACACGCACCACCTTTCGATTAAAAAAGATTTCGTCGAAATCGGTCCATCCGGTCAAAAGTTCTGAAGTAACATACATAAATAAAAATACAGTCGAATTGAGAACCTCCTCCTTTTTTGGAAGTCGGTTAAGAATACTTCCAGGATAATTTAAAGTGTTTTTACAAACATTTTAAGTGTAATACAAAGAATTGCCGATGATAACTCTTATTTATAGACACGCAGTAGGGCCAACATGTAAATAAAAAGTGTAATTGACATAATTATATTAATCACAGAATAACGTTCGAGTAATTTCGTGAGGTCATTTCTGATAGCGATAAATTATGAAGCGCTAGTCCTTAACTTACTTTATTTTATTTTATATTTGTTATCTTTGACGCCATTTTTATGTGTATGACTATATTATGATATATTAGTAGCCTTTAATTTTAGTTATAGGATATAGTTTAAACTGAAATGAAATTGTAGTTGTTTAAAAAAATATATCAAGTTCAATTAATTATCTGTAAAATGTCCATACTAAATTATAGTTCATGTTGAGTATCCAATAGTCCCTGTTTTAAAATTAAATATAGCCATGCAGTAGTTTATAAAAGAATCTTCTGCTCAACTCATTATCCATGCATTGTCATAAATGCTTTACTAAATTTAGATTACGTATATCATCACCATATATATAATAGGTATTACGCTTCAGTCTGTAATATCCCACTACTGGGCATAGGCCTCTTCCCCCATGTAGGAAAAGGATCAGAGTTTAATCCACCACGCTGCTCCAATGCGGGTTGGCGGATATATTCCTTACTATGAGTTACGATCGCTATCAGGTGTACATAATAACAACCGGAACCGACAGCTTAACGTGCTCTCCGAGGCACGGTGGGGAGACCCACAAGGTCTGCATAAACACCCAGACCACGGCAAACACCTGTATGGTCAATACAAATGTTTGTCATGTGCGGGGTTCGAACCAGCAACCTCCAGCGCAACATGCACAATCCATGGCTGTGACCGTTGCGCCAACGCGGCGTCGTAATAAATAATAGGTATACTAAACTTTATTCCAGATTCAAGAAATATTAGAATTAGGGTCTGTCAGTTAGCTTTCTTAATAATCTTATGTTCAAGCCCTTACACATACAATATCATAAATGCTTTAATACAGATTTATATTTATATATCATCATCACATTCAATATAAAAAACTTTATTCCAGATTCAAGAAATATTGGAAACCCTCGGCCTATCGGAACACCATAAGACTATGACATCAAACTTATCTGGAGGTCAAAAGAAGCGACTGTCGATTGCTCTAGAGCTGGTCAATAATCCGCCTATCATGTTCTTTGACGAGCCTACCTCAGGCCTTGATAGCTCATCATGTTTCCAATGTATATCCCTGTTGAAAACTCTCGCTAGAGGTGGAAGGACTATCATTTGTACCATTCACCAGCCGTCTGCGAGGTTGTTCGAAATGTTCGATCATTTATACACTTTGGCTGATGGGCAGTGCGTCTACCAAGGCAGTACCGGCAGATTGGGTAAGATGATTTATCACGACTTCTTAAATGTTTAATATATAAGGTATTCTTCAGGTAACGGTAACTTCGGTTATTCAAATTGGCACTAGGTTTTATAGATGAAAGGTCCTCTTATCGTAAATTATAGCCATGTTTACGTGCCCGTTTGATGGCTTATGCACAACTACCTTGCGAGAGTACGTCGTATATTAAGACAAAGTTATATAAAAAGAGGGCTAGGATTCTTTTTCCACGTTGAACGTGATCTGAACACAGATTATGTGACTTATTATTATGTTCTTACGCTTCAGCCTATAATATTCCACTACTGGGCATAGGCCTCTTTCCCCATGTAGGAGAAGAATCAGAGCTTAATCCACCACGCTGCTTCAATGCGGGTTAGCGGATATATCCCTACTATGATCGCTGTCAGGTGTACATGATAACAACAGGGACCGACGCTCTGCGAGGCACGGTGTATTATGTTCTTATATATAATAAAATTATAAAATATAGCAGAAATTATTAATAATAGTTTATAATTTAATGGTTTATAATTGTTGATGAGAAATGAATAATATGTACAAAAATACGGCATATACATCAAGTATATCTTTAGAAAAGATATTATGAGAAAACAAAATACAAAAGCTGTCAAAACATATATTTGTAAGGCATTCAACATTACACCTCGTTGGTTATATAACAAACTACATTTTTAAAATATGTCTGTAATCACTACCACCTTCAAACGTGCTTATCAATATTATCAAACAGAAATATGAAATAGATCATTGAATAAATAAGATAATCGTGGAATTATAATCTCATAAGATAACGTTTATTTCGCGTGTATAATACTTTATAATAGAGTATTAAAATTAAATCTGTTGTGCGAAACATTTAATAGTTTTGGTTTCTTGATGTTTTCCTTGTAATCATCAGACGTTGTTGTTCAATTATTACTAATATGATTTATAATTAGCGACCCGCCCCTTCTTCGCACGGTTGCAAAAGCTATCAGTGTTCTTCTACTATATTATGCATGTATCTATATATATATATATATATATATATATATATATAAATGAATGTTTGTCATTATGTCCTTTATAGAATGTAAACTATCCATTTGATTATGTCATGATCCTTAGCAAAGTGTTGTGCATGAGCTCACAAAGGTTTCTGAATTGGTACGACCAAAAAAAAAAAAAAATTATAAAAAAAAATCGTAGCAAGCGCAGGGTTCAACTAGTTATACATATAAACCTTCCTCTCGAATCACTCTATTTACTAAAGAAAACCGCATCAAAATCAGTTGCGTCGTTTTAAAGATCTAAGCATACAGACAGCGGGAAGCGACTTTGTTTTATACTATGTAAATGATATGGATATATAATTATAATATAAATTTTATGTATTTATAAAAACGTGAGTTTAATATCTCCTTGATAATCTTGTGTCCTTCGGTTTGTAATCAGTGAATCATATTTTTCGTATTAAAACGTTTAATTTCGCTTTCATAGATAGAAAATACGCTTAAATTCTTAAAATCCTATATAGATAATTTTGTAATTTACTAACTGTCACTACTGTATTTTAGTAAGTTCACTATAACGCAGTTAAAGCCGTCAGGAACACATAGTACCTTTACCGGTAAACGCCTAATTACACTAACACACAAAGAACTCTTTTATAAGTACCTCATATCATGAGAATCAAACAATACTTTCCTTCGCAGTGGAATGGCTCGGGAACCTTAACCTACAATGCCCTTCGTACCACAACCCTGCTTCCTTCATCATTGAGGTGTCGTGTGGTGAATACGGAGACAATACTGGGAAACTCGTGAGGGCCATTGAAAATGGAAAGAATGATATCAGGTAAGACGATATTTTGGGTTATTTAAAATTAATATTCTAATTTTTTTATACGTAAGCCATCATCTTGACGAAAGCTGGCGTTACAAGTTAAGGACTCCAAATCCAATTATAAAACTTGTAATCATATAAAGAAGAATAATAATATTTTGATGATATAGGATAATTAGAATAGGCTTTGTGTTTTCAAATGTTCTACTAAGTAGCTGTGCTCGCGACTTCGTCAGCGTGGATTTTAACGAAATAGTTATTGTTCAGTCTGCACAGTTATAACAAAAATCTAAAATAAAAGTAGCCTAAGTTACTCCTTATTACATCAGCTACCTGCCAGTGAAAGTCACGTTAAAATCGGTCCAGCCGTTTCAAACAGACAGATAATAATGCCCTGTGGCAGTGATGTCGACAAGCTAGGACATCACTCATGCCTAAAAAGTGCAGGCCGCTTCTCGAGATATGCCGCACTTAACGATATCATACGCCGGTCCCTTGCCACCGTCAACGTGCCAAGTCTACTTGAGCCGACTGGTATTGCAAGAGACGATGGCAAGAGACCGGACGGTATGAGTTTGTTTCCATGGAAGATGGGCCGGATGCTGGTATGGGATGCAACCTGCTTAGACACGCTGGCCCCTTCCCATATCTACATGGAACCAACAACAGAGCTGGTGCGGCTTGTGAAGCGGCTGAAAAAACAAAAGCAGACAAATACAGGGGTCTAGGTGGGGTCCTAGTGCTATAACAATTTTTAAGGAAATAGCAAAAAGGTTATTCGACGTCACAGGAGACCAAGAGCTGGCAGCTACTTCGGACAATGAATTAGTCTAGCTATTCAAAGGGGGAACGCTGCCAGTATCTTCGGAACCTTGCCTAAAGGGACTCCTTTTAATAATATTTTTAGTTATTATATTATGTATATATATACACACTTAAGGATTTTAGTTTAATGTAATTTATCTAATTATTATTAGATACTAATTATAAAAAATGTTATTTTGGTATTTTATTTAATATTACAAACAGACACTCCAATTTTATTTATTTGTATAGATTTAATGGTTCCGACTATGATCAAAAAGTATAACGTGAATGAATACACTACATTATGGGTAAAACAATATCACAGATAAATTGGAGAGAATATTTTTTTCCGATTAGAACACAGCATGCTCTTTCAGTTCAGTTCAGTTTTTTCTTTCAATATATTATATATTATATCACTTCAACCTGTTTCACATTAATCCCTGCTGGGCATATGCCTCTTTCCCCATGTAGGAGAAGGATCAGAGCTTAATCCACCACGCTGCTCCAATGCGGGTTGGCGGATATATTCCCTACTATGAGTAACGATCGCTATTAGGTGTACATGATAACAACCGAGACCGACGGCTTAAAGTGCTCTCCGAGGTACGGTGGAGAGACTCACAAGGACTGCACAAACACCCAGACCACGGCAAATCAATGGCAATCTGCATGGCCAATACAAATGTTTGTCTTATATATAATAGTAGTTATAGAGCGATGGATTTGCTTCATTGTTCATTTTTCTTTTTACTTCATAATTCTGTATTAAATTAATCCGTGTGCGGTGTACGATAAAGAATAAATAAATAAAAAACGAATAAATAATAATAATAATAATAATTAACAAGAAGAATTGTACACGCGAAGTTACTAAGCCGTATTTAACAATGGAAGCATTACATAGTACCTGATGACGTTTTTAAGTAATAAATGAATACGTATATAATATTGTAATAATTAATAATCATTTGCCGTTATGTAATATCTGCACGTGCTTGATACGATCTTACTTCATGTTATATTAAGTAATGATATGATGTACTAGTCGGGTCATGTGGCCTCACTACTATTTTTTTATTAACAATCCGCCTTTATGAGTTTTAGCGTGAGTTTTATCTCTAAAAACGTGATATGCGTTTTGTATTACCTCCTCATTTAAAATAAAATAAAAAAAGAATGAAGGTTTTCGTATCTATTAATTTTATAATATATATATAGTGCTGTGTGGCTACGGCACTAAAGAATTTAGCCACCCCCTCTCTTCCTGTGGGTGTCGTAAGAGGCGACTAAGGGATAACAAGGTTCCACAACCACCTTGGAACTTAAGAAGCCGACTGATGGCGGGATAACCATCCAACTGCTGGCTTTGAAATACACAGGCCGAAGACGGGCAGCAGCGTCTTCGGTGCGACAAAGTCAGTACTGCGGTCACCAACCCGCCTGCCCAGTGTGGTTACTATGGGCAAAACACATGAGTTCACGTTATTTTTGGGTAAACTTGTGGAGGCCTATGTCCAGCAGTGGACTGTATAGGTTGTAATGAAATTTTATAAATCATTTTTATGTAAGTATGAGATCAAAAACGCGCCTCAAATAAACTTTGTCGTTTCTTAAAAATCAAACTTCAATGAATTGTCAAATAAAGTAATTTTGACGTGGCTAAATCCGTGGGGAAAGACTAGTTATACGCTTCAGCATGTAATATCTCACTGCTGGGCGTAGGCCTCTTTCCCCATGTAGGAGAAGGATCAGAGCTTAATCTACCACGTCGCTGCAATGCGGGTTCGCGGATATATTCTCTACTATGAGTAACGATGGCTATTAGGATAATGTACATGATAATAATCGGGACCGACGGCTTAACGTGTTCACCGAGGCGCGGTGGGAAGACCCACACTGCACAAACACGCTGACTACGGCAAACACTGTATGGCCAATACAAATGTTTGTCATGTGCGGGGATTGAACCCGTAACTGCCAGCGCTACAGCCACAAACCAGTGCTGTTACCGCCAATGCGTCGTCGTAAGACTAGTATACTAATCATAAATTTAATACGTATTACAGAACAGGTATGCCACTACCCAAGCTTCCCGAGTACAACAACAAGAAGGATATGGATAATTCGCTCAAGAATGACTGGAACAAAAATGACGCCTCACAACTCCAAGACAAGGACCTATCGATTGGAACAAACGGAACAAACGGAACGAATGGAACCCTTCAGAACGGTCTCATTCAGTTCGCGGCGAACGAGATAGCTAAGGGCAAAGGTGAGTTCTGACTAATTATATTCTTTGCGTGATCCACTGTCAAGTCTTTAATAATAATCTGTATTAGCATAAATGCTGTAAATAGTAATAATTATAGGTTTTTGTTTAGAAAAAATGGCGGAGTTTAGATTTTTTTCCAGTTTAGCGTTGTAATAATATTGTTATTTTTTTTTATATATTTTTAAAATGATTTTAAATTTAGGTGGATTTTGTTCACTATTTCTTCTCCCTTTTTCCAAAGTAAAAGTAGTCTGAACTACTTATAATTTTAGTATAATGTCAACTAGGTTATGATTAGGCGAAACTAACAGATAGATAATTTTTTTGATAATTTGTTTTCAATATTAATATCGTGTAGACAGATTGGGAACGTTGAACCAGATTTTGTTAAAATATATAAAAATGTTATATATTTGAAGGAATATAAAAATAAACATAATATTTGAAAGTGTCAATTACATGACGTTCTAATCTTTAAAACAAACAACTTTCTAAGAACCTACTTAGTGCTGACGTCTGTAAGTTATTAAATATCACGCTAAGAAATTTAAGAGTACTGCAGGAACCATAAACGGTGACCAACGTAAAAGTATGAACAAATTAAGGTCATATTGTGTTTGCTCGCACACGAAAAAAAAAACGACTTCAAACTACATCGGCAAGTAATACAACGTAAATAGACGAAAAAATAGTCGAGTAAATTCACTTCAGCCTAATACAGTCCACTGCTGGACATAGGCGAGTTCGCGTCAAAAATGGAGTGAACTCATGTGTTTTGCTCGTAGTCACCACACTGGGCAGGCGGGTTGGTGGCCGCAGGGCTGGCTTTGTCGCATCGAAGACGCTGCTGCCCTTCTTCGGCCTGTGTATTTCAAAGCCAGCAGTTGGATGGTTATTCCGCCATCGGCCGGCTTTTTTAGTTCCAAGGTGATAGTGGAACTGTGTTATCTCTTAGTCGCCTCTTACGACACCCACGGGAAGAGAAGGGGTGGCTATACTCGTTATTGTCATAACCACACGATTTACATCATTTGAATTAATTACTTAAAGACGATTACGTACATTATGATTGCAAAGCCAAGTAAATACGCGTTATCAAAGATTACTCAAAAAGTAGTCATCAGATTTCTATCGAATTTAAATGGGACCACATGACAAGTACCAGCTTCGGCAAAATTAGTACAGACAGTAAAAGTTGTGAAATACAACCTAGGTCGACCAAATAGTCAAGTAAATACGCACTATTGAATATAACTCGAAAAGTTTTTATTAGATCTCAAATAAATTGAACGCACACGTGACACGCATCACCTTTCGATTAAAAAAAAACGCCGATATTGTCCACCCAGTCAAAAGTCCTGAGGTAATAATAATAATAATAATAATATTCTTTGACGGTTCGCAGGAAAGTGGACAGAAGGTGCCAATCAAACCACTAATTGCAAATTCATGCGACGTTTCGATCCTTTATTGGACCATCATCAGGCATCTTTACATGTAGCAGTCAATCGACATCTCTTCATCAAAAAAAAATTTTTTTTTGACAGTTTTGACATTCGTGTAGAGTAACGTGTTTTCGGCCGTTAACAAAAGATAAAATTTAAAACTAATTAGAAGATGTAATTTAATATTAATAAATAAAGATATAGAAGAGGTATTGATTCTACTACATGTGAGATGCAGTTCAATAGTCAAGTTCTGAGAATTTGATGCCTTGAAAATGTACAAACCAAAAAACTTAATAACTTAAAATTGTGCATATTGTTACCTTTTTAAATTTAAATGTTTTAGTATAAATTTTCAAAATTCATATAATAGGTACAGCTTTAAACGTAACTTAGAAATAATATATAATGCATTTGGATTTAGAATCTTACATAATGAAAGAACTTTAATGAAGAGATGTCGATTGACTGCTACATGTAAAGATGCCTGATGATGGTCCAATAAAGGATCGAAACGTCGCATGAATTTGCAATTAGTGGTGTAGTAGTGATTGGCACCTTTTGTCCACTTTCCTGCGAACCGTCAAAAGAATGTTTATAACAAATGGACACAACGATAAATAATGAATAATAATATTCTTTATTGCACACCATTTAAAAGTACAAACAAAAGTGGTACAATTAGAGGAAAATGTACAAAGCCAGTCTTATCGCTAAAAGAGCGATTTCTTCCAGACAACCTTTGGGTATAGGACAGGGCATAGAAAAGCGGTTAGGAAGTGTACAAATAACTGTTATAGAAATTAGAGATATATTGTTATAGAGTTAGAGGTAACATACATAAAAAAATAAAATCGAATTGAGAACCTTCTCCTTTTTTGGAAATCGGTTAAGAAGAGCAATTGGTTACCACCGCTGCGGTGTTCAAGCCAATGCTTGTATTGGTCATACAAAAATGTTGAGATCGGGGCGTTTGTGTTTGTATTGTGTGTCAGCACAAGATTCTGTGGGGGGCGTTGTGTGACGGGTTTGTTTTTATTTATTTACGTCTGCGATGCAATGATTAATGATGTCTGTTTTATTTACACGAATTTGACTCTTAAATCTATAGCAGTAAGGGTTGTAATATTTTTAACACGTTTTCTGATAGAGATGTCAAAGGTTTAGAGAGATATGTTTCCTATTTTTGTGACTCTGGGGTTTTGTGTTTATAAATAAGTTAAAGAAACTGTAGCGTTTCTTATATTGAACTCGCTACTTTGTACGTTTATATTTTATGATGGATTAATGAACCGTATTGATATGAACATTGTTAGGGACAGCAGTCTATTCGCGTTTAGAAAACAGTGTGACAGTATTTAATAGCGGTTTAAAGTTAAAGCGGTAACATTTCTTTTTTCGAACTATTATACCGATACAGTACAAATGACAGACTACCACACGAATTATAACAAGATTGACACAAATAAAAATTAATAAAGTGTATGAATTATGAATGTTGTAATATATATATAAAAATTGCGCCTCAATTTCCGAGGAGATTTTGTGGTAGGCTTCACAGTATGCTTGTTAGTGATGTTTCCAGGTGTATCCTGCGTTTTTAGCGTTGATGAGGATTGATTTAAGATTGCCTGTAGAACCGTCATAACTTCAACTTTCCGACGACTTTTATCTGGGAGTAATATGACAATTTTCCGATCAGAAGTCTATAAACTGGTAATACCGAAATATTTCCTGGCCAATATAGTAATTTTTAAAGGAGTTGTGATTTTATTCAAATTTAAAATAATATATAAGATAAAACTTAAATGACAATCTACCCGAAAAAAAGTCATTTGAAAAAGTTTACTAATTTATAAATAACTAGACCAACTTCGACTTCTTTAGATTAATGGCTTTCAATAGAACTAGACCGCGCTGTTTTAATCAATATTAATTTTAATTAAACAGTTCGTAAAGTTACGGCTTTATAGCCACTGACGATATTAAAAATCTTACGCCGAGTTGCACGAAACAAAATTAAAATTTAAGTAGAGATTAAACTAATTTACGCCGAGTTGCACGAAAAGAAATTAAAATTTAAGTAGTGATTAAATTAATTTAATCGCAAGAATTGTATGAAATTCTTGTGATTAAATTAGTTTAATCTCGACTTAAATTTTAATTTTGTTTCGTGCAACTCAGCGTTAATCACAAGAATTTCATACAATTCTTGCGATTAAATTAGTTTAATCACTACTTAAATTTTAATTTATTTTCGTGCAACTCGGCGTTAGAGTGACGTATATTTCAAGTGATTTTGCATATAATTATAAATACGTATTATTCTTTTTTTCATAATCGTGACGAACATACATACTATGTCTACATTATTTTATATTAGTAATAATTTATATGTGTAGGTGTATATCGGTTATGTACCTACCGGTTTTATAAAATTTATCTTTGACGGCAAGGCCGTTTAATTAAAAATGTGGATTTTTTTTAAAATAAAGATTAATAACCTTCATTATATAAGAAGTCGTTGGTATTATGTGGTTTTTTTTTGTTTTAATATCTATAAATTATACCTATGTGATTAAAATTAGTTATGTTGATTTTGTAAATTTTGAATACGGAAAATTGTTTTAAAAAAAAAATTGAGTTGTATGAGTAAAAAAATCTAACTTAAAGTATTTTATATTTTGATAATTTTTTTTTTGACTAAGATTGAAGTAAATTTCAAAACGATTAAGAATTTAAATAGATGTGCTAACCTGAATTTGAACCTACGAATGTGAGGTAAAAATATTATTAAAATATTATATTTGAATCTACAGGGCCATTTTAATTATTGGCAATAGATAAATAAATTTAGTTTGAAGTTTGTTAATACATAAATCATGTAATTCTGTTGGTGGTTCTTACTAAATAAATAATTGAATAAATACATATGTCATCGTTTTTTTCTCGACACGTCGGATCAAGGTTCGATGAACGAACAGTAACAACGCAAGGTTATTTACTTATTATTATTAACGTCTCTCGATGTTAAAACATTTGAGTTTTGGAAATGAAAATATATAATAAGTACAGCAAAAACTGTAAAAAATTGTCAGCCATCAGTTAACAATATTCTAAATCTAATTAACGGTTGTTATATTTAGAAAAATATCTGTTTTCTTTACCGCTAAATTTAGAATATGTCTTGTTCGATCATGAAAGATTCTAACTAAAACAGGCCGATATTTGAAAATAGCAACGGCATAAATCAGTTTTACTTAAAAAATTCATTGTTAGTTTATATCATAGTCGCTTGTCTCTACGGTAGTCCTAAAGTCCGGTTACTATATTCATAAAACGATCCGTTTTCTTTTTCAATCGTTTTTTGAATATAGCAACGAGGTACTAGAGCTTGTGTTTTACAATACACAACAGCCAAGCCAGCGATGTCTGTATTTAAGACTAGTAGCGCTCCGCTGTTACACAAACGTTAATTTGAGGATAAAACGTTTTTACTAAATACTCGTTATATAAATATATATAGCTTATAGACTCCTCTTGGATGTAAATGGAATATAGAACAAAAATAATTTTTCAATTCGAATAATTAGTTCCCGAGATTATCGTGATCAAACAAACGAACAAACTCTTTAGCTTTATAATGTTTGTATAAGCAACTCTCGACTTTTCACCCATAATAATTTGTGCTTTTTTTGTTCAGCGGACCCGTTAGTGGTCCAAGTGGACACAGAGAAACAGGATAACGCGGAAGTGGCGTTGCTCGGCACGGACGGCTCCCCGCGCCGCTACGCCACTTCCGAATTCAAACAGTTCTGGGTCGTTCTCAAACGTACCCTGCTTTTCAGTCGACGGGATTGGGTGAGTTTAGTTTTATGATGCTACAATTATTTTCTACTAGATTTTACTCGCGGCTTCGCTCGCATTGATTTTTTTTTTAAAATCTCATTCTAATACCTCCAAGAATATGTGTATAAAGTTTCATGATGATCGGTTAAGTAGTTATCGCGTGAAAGCGTAGCAAACAAACTTATATTCACATTTATAATATTACTATATATAATGACAGAAAAAAATAACAATAAATATAGAAAAATCCCAAAACAGCTGAAACTATAGTCAATAGTCCACAGAAAAGGTTCTGCTCAAAATCTGTAGTAGCCCGGTTGTGGAGTAGTTTAAACTTACAGCAGAAAAGAACCAAATAGTGCTATTAGATAAAATATGATATTGTGTTTGTTTCTCGAAACTGGCCCCCATACGTATTTTTTATTTACAAACAAAAGACTTCGTTTCGACGATTTTGTTGAAAGGTAATTGATTGGCTTAAAATAATTAAGGTACAAGTAAAAAAGGTATCGCAAAAATATGGGTATAATATAAGGGTATTTGAACTCGGAATGTTGCACGAAGCTTCCTTTAATAAGGACGCTCGGAAGGACACCAAGTAGTACTCGTGAATGTTTGAGTTGGGCATTAAATAATAACACGGTTTTTATAAACTTATTTTAAAAACCGCTCTGGTGTAGTGTTGCGTGTAGTCGCCTAAACACCCAACTGTTTGCGGTTCGGTTCTCGCTCGGGATGGATATTTTTATTTGTACAAATATTTCTTTCCGGTTTCGATGTTCCTTGTGGGTCTTCCCACCACTAAGCTGTCGGTCCCAGTTGTTATCATGAAATACCTGATAGCGATCGTTACAAACAGAGTAGGGAACATATCCGCCAATCCACATTGGAGCAGCTTAGTGGATTAAGTTCCGATGTTACCGGCTGAATCGTCTTTAAAGATTCGTATTAATCTAGACGTTATTCTCAATACCCAGACGCTGATGTACCTTCGGCTGTTCGCGCACATCCTCGTCGGTTTCCTGATCGGCGCGCTGTACTATGACATCGGCGACGACGGCTCGAAGGTTCTCTCCAACCTCGGCTTCCTGTTCTTCAATATGCTGTTCCTCATGTACACGTCCATGACCATCACCATACTTAGCTGTGAGTACATTACCTGATTTTTGAAGTAAAACTTCTGTACGCACGTTTTTCTTAAAACCGTTAAATAAATCAACACATCAAAAAAAAAAAAAAAAGAACATGGTAGCAAAATAAATTAAGAATAAAAAAATTGCTATCCACCCGCGTTATGCATTATCCCGTGGGTAAGTCTCGGGTATAATAAGTAGTCCCAAGTTTCGTTACAATGATATTTTGTTAACTATATATATATTTAAGAAAAGTAACTGCTCATTAGGATTGCGATTTTGTAATAAATGTTTTATCTGAATCATCATTCAATCGTCTACAATCTTGGTTCTAATTATTTTGTATTGTTTTTCTATCAAGGATACATAACAATTTATCCAATTGTGAGATATTGTAAAGCGTGTCAGAAAACGTGTTAAATTACAAAATTGCGACGTCATTTAATTCTAATTATTTTATTCATTTACACGTGTCGTTTGTGTAATTTATGTAAATGTGTATGCAAAGGGTTCAAATGAGGTCAATCTGTATATATTAAAATTGTTATAATTTTCAAGAGCAAATAACACTGTAACATACTCTATGTAGTATGTTACGCAGTACTAATATTATAATATTCTTTCACGTAAAAATTGGTACGTATATAGCTGGAGATCCGTGAATTGCCACGGGATCGGAGCTACGCAGCTATACATATGTTTGTTTTACTTATTGATATACTAGCTGCCCGGACAATAGTTAATAGTAAAAATTAAGTTAGTCGTTCTGTCAATAGTTAATAGTAAAAATTAAATTTGTCCACGCAATTTTTGTTTTTAATTTTTTTTAAATTATTTTTTTAAATATTAAAACCTTCCGTGATCCTTAAGGAACATACAAAAAAATTAATTAGCCGAATTGGTCGAGCCATTCTCGAGTTATGCGCTTAGCGACATTTATTTTTATTTATATAGATTATACATAGTTATTTTTTTTAACTATCTTTAAATATTTAGTTCTTAAGTTGTGAATTGTAAATATATGTAATCTTGTAAAATTTTAGTAAATTTTAGCAATAAATAAAAAACGTAATATATATATTTCTATCGTCATCTTAATGATTATGTATTGACTTTGAGGTCAATGATTTTTTGTAAGATTGTATATTGTATAAATTTCTAACAGCTGATTATTATAAGTATTATATTTTGTCTTATTAAGTCTTATAGCATTTCGTTATTTCTGAATTCGATATAGTTTTGATGTAATTTGAATTTTGTTTTTTTTTTTTTTATATTTTGATATAAATAAAATAATTGAAAACGTACTGCGCTATACTGCCTAGTCTTACACAAAGATTATAAAGCATGGAAAATTATTTCATCAATTTGTGTACAAAAACATTTGTTTGTATGAGCCATATTAAGGATGTTTATTTTGGTCTGGACATTAATTTTAATTAAATATGTTCCTCTGAGAGTATTTAGCTCTATTGGAACCTTTTATTTAGTTATATTTCTTAAAATTTCAGTCCCCCTCGAGATGCCTGTGCTGATAAAGGAACACTTCAACAGATGGTATTCGCTTCGGTCGTACTACCTAGCGATCACAGTCTCCGATATACCGTTTCAGGTGAGTTTTTATTATAAATAGTTTTTTTAGGTTTCTTTGTTCTAAGCGATGGAAAACAATGGTTTCGTCTAAACAATGATACAACAAAAGTCAATGGTTCAAATAACTAAAAATAACAGACATCTGACATTGATGTGTTGCTTCAGTAAAATTTGTATTTTGTTCTGTTTCTGTTAAATTTTGTATCTAAATAATTTGTTTCTAAATTTTCTTTCTAATGTAATTTTATTGAGTTGTTTTTTGTTTCGTGACCTTAGGTTCTTTTTTGGTATTGGCTGGTAGTTCAGACTGTATGTTTCTTAAGTTCGCCTTTTGCTCAATTTATATAATTGTGCAATAAAGTGAATAAATATATGTTTTTTTTAATTTGTTTATTTTTAGGATGTAGTATTGCGAATAAAGTGTACTTAATAATTAGACATACATTATAGTTATATATGTTTCTCTTAGGAAAGTTTTAGAACGCGTTGATTAGTTGGAAATATTGCACCATTGGATAGTTAATTATTATAATATTATAAAAGTTTTAAGTTGAATAATTAATTTACTATAAAATATAATTTATTCAAAGATTCCATACAAAGTTTAGTATGAAGTATGTGTAACCGAAGCGTAGGGAAGGTATCATATAAGGAATTAATTAGATTACTGATTTCAGTGTGTCCATAATCCATGGTATATAACTAAGTTTTAGTTGTTCGATGACGCGTTGGCCCAGCGGTCACAGCACTGGCCGATGCACTTGCGGTCGCGGGTTCGATCCCCTCTCATAAAAAAAAATTATAAGCCATTTTGTTGTAGTCTGGGGGTTTGTGCTTGTCTTTTGTGTGTGATACAGGAGATATGCCTACTGGGGGGAGTGTGAAATGCATAAAATAATGTTAATATATAATATAGTCTCGACCACTGTCGTTACATGGCAGGCGATCTTCTGCGTGATCTACGTGGTGATCGTGTACCTACTGACGTCGCAGCCGCTGGAGTGGTTCCGCTTCGCCATGTTCCTGTCGTCCTGCCTGCTCATCGCCTTCGTGGCGCAGAGCGTGGGCTTGGTCGTGGGCGCGGCCATGAACGTGCAGGTAACACATTGCCTACCACCTACCACCTACCACCTACCACTTACCACTTATCACCTACCACTACGTACAGTTGATGTTGTTTCTTTTTTTTTTTTGTTATCATTGCTTTTTTCTTAAATTGAACATTTTGACCCAACGAAAAGAAACACAATGTCAAGATGAGTTTGTTCAACCATATTGATTGTATCACTTACAATGTAGATTGTTTTGAATATTTTTTCGGGCTAAAGTGGAAAGTTTGATGTGCTTGCTCCTCTCGGCAGTTATTCTTTACCATGCAATACGATCTAATAATAATAAGGAAATAGGTATATGTCTTTATTTCTATAGTTCTCGTTTGCTTTATGAGAGATGTAATTTAGTCATGAACTTTTTACAAATTGCTTACATATATATTTCCGAAACCGAGAATTAAAACGGGCTTATAATTATTCTTTTATATAAGAGATTTGAAACGTTAGCTATTTTTAAAATATACATGTCCAACATAAAAAAAAGGCCATACAGGTCATTAAACCGTACGCACGCGTATGTTTACTTGTCAGTTTGATTAATAACGATATTGTGTATTGAAATTTATGTAAAATATTTTGTTTTTGAATATATATACACATACATTTTTATATTTTTGTGTTTAAAATCGAATATCACGAATTATTGTTATAAGGATTATATAACATCATTAGCGACATAATAATGTTCATATAAAATTATTTCAAATTGTGTTATTCGCCAACCCGCCCTGGAGAAACGTGGTGGATTAAGCTCCGAACCGTTTCCTACACGGAGAAAGAGGCTTATGCCCAGCAGTGGGTTCCAGGCTGAGTGATCGTATTATATATATAAAAAAAAAAAACTTGTCAATACATACATCACTACTATAGCTATATTTTTACCTTAATAGTCCACTATGAGATTGTTTTACCGGATGCGAACTAAGAAATATTGACCTGATAAAATGGAGCTAGGCTAAAAAGAAAAATATACATTG